>NW_009633448.1:13556-36766 GCF_000690535.1 Cariama cristata
AGATAGCTATCACTTTTTCCAATTGGTAATCAGAGTGCATAATGCAAGCCATATTTATGCATTCAGACAGTGGTGACTGAGTTAGTCATTGAGAAACTAGACAAGCAAGATGTGACTGCTGGTCTTTCTGACCACAGATTCATGGGAACATCACAAACTCTTCACTCAAAATTCACTGAATACTTAATAAGCATGGGGAAAAATTTCAAGTGAAGCCTACATTATTAACATTTATCATAAAGGAAATATTTGCAGAAAGACGCCACATTTCCTGCCATCTCTATTGAATAATTTTTTCTGCAAAATCGTATGAGCTCATGTAACTGTTTAGTGGCAGAAGATAGTATAACCAGAGTAAGCTACCTTTAAAAATTGTACATCTGAATATTTATGCAGAAGAGATTTCAAAGTGATCCAAACACAGGAAGATGGAAAAATGTTTCAGAAACTTCTTGTGATTATTGATATTCATAATTGGTTAAGTGGTTTACATATTATTTTGGAAGTGTGCTTAATGCTCCACCAATGGGAGTTCCACCTACAATTTCCAACAAAGTTTTATAAAAGTGTAGTTCAAAATCATACTCTCTTAATATTGACAAGGTCTTTTCAAAAAGACTACTCAACTAAATAAAGTGATCAGAATATGACCTGAAAAGCATATATTAATAACATACTCCTTAGGTGTTCTCCATAGATGCAGACCGTGATGTTATGCAAATCCTTGCTGCAATCAAATGTGCAAGGTAGGTGGGATGTATTTTCAAGTTGGGATGGCTTCTGACAACTCTGTGTTTATACCAATTTTTCATCTTTAAATCACAAAGTGTTTTTAAGCAAACACCAAATGAAATGGAGTTCCTTCATGTGAAGGAAATATTAATGTGTAATTGTAAGCACCTGTTAATGGGAAAAATATGCCCACTGGAGGTAGGACTGCAACTGCTTCGATAGTAGCCACTTGTTTAGAATGAGCAAGCTGTGATAATGAGGGAGAAATCCCAGTTTCCCTAATTCACTGGGTTAATCTGAGAGAATTCACCTCTGATGCTGTCATCTGGGTCCCCAGAACTAGTGAGTGGTATTGAAAATCTGGAATGAGATAGCTTCACTGTAGTCTCCACATGAAAGATTAGATGTTAAACCTGAGTCTAAAAATCTTTACAGGAGTTCTTGAGAACCTGGGTACAATTCCTGGGATCTTACTTTTACCAATTCAAATAATACTCCCTGTGACATTGCAGAAAGTGTAATGCAAAATTTAAAAACAGTAGATCAGGTCCCATTAAGCAAACATGTGAAACTGCAGAACTGAATATAAAAAACTCTAATTTTTAGTTCCCCTAGTTTTATTGCTAATGCCTTCAGTATCACATCAAATACTTAAATGGACACAGCTGTAGTGCCTCTCATTTTTTAGGGAATCCAGTAGTTGTACTATTTAGTGAATAAATTTGTTAATGGCCAGAAGAATGTATGTCTAGACATCAACACGAGGAAAATAACCATTTGTTTTCTTTACTGAAGACGTCAATCTAAGTTGTATTACAAAGTTAGCTTTTATAATGTTGTCAGTGCTATTATGGATGTCAGATTTAAAGACTAAGAAACTGTATTGTTGTGTAGCATTCATTTTTATCGCTTTTTCTGCACACATCAGTGCTTATTCTTCGTATTTCACCCTGTTATAGCCTTGCAGTGCTCTGAGTACTTCAGTGCAAACTGAATCTGGTCTTGAAAAGATCTTTGTCCACTAGAAATTTGCACATTTTGTAAAAACAAAAAAACCCCAAAACAACAACAAACTGGTTTCTTTTAGATCTGGACAAAAATTCAAAGCTGTGAAATAATAATCGAAAAATGTTGAAGTAGAAACATTACTGTAAACATAGCAAAAGATTTAATAGTTACTGCGACCCCAGCATGAGGTTGAGAGTTTGATGCCTTCCCAGTTGAGCTGCTCGAGCCCCACATTGGGTGCCAAGAAATGTGTCACCGTTTAAGGCAGGGGCAGCTGACGCTCTGTGTTAACTCCTCCCTCGCCCTGGGAGGGGAAGGTGTGGAGACAAGGGAGAGAGACTGACAGGTTGAAAATTACAACTACTTTAATAAAACAATAGTAATGAAAGAGTATAATGATATTAATATTAATACTACTGCTAATAGAAATAATAGGAAAAGTATACAGAAACAATATTGAGTTTCCTGATGACGGTCGGGGAATCGCAGGCCATGGTGGCTCGCACTGCTGCCGCAGCAGGGCAGACGCCTGGATGCTGCAGACCGGACTCTGTAGCTGACAGCAACCGGATTCAGGAATGCACGGATCAGGGTCAGAGGCAGGAGAACGAGAACTGGGATGCCAGCCATGAAGGAAGAGAGTGAGACCCTTGTGATCCCTTAGCTTTATGCTGAGGATGACATAGATGGGATGGAATACCTTCTTGGTCAGTTTTTGCTCACCTGTCCCATCCGCACTCTTCTGCAGGTGCCACCCTTTTACAACTCTTCACGTTTAACATAAGAGGGCCAGCAGTGGCCTTGGTCCTCATAGGGATAAGCACAAACATGGGCCTTTCTGCATACCAGTCCCACCGATACTTCGATAGCAACTATAAACATGGAGCATTATCAAGTCTGAAAGCAGACACTGTCTGAAAAACATGGAGCTGTACTTTTAGAAAGTGCAGTTGCTCAGAAGAAACTTAACTGAAAGAAAAACTTCTGGAAGGAGAAATAGTCCTGTTTAAGCCAAACCAGGACAGTTGTAATGACAAAACATTTTGTTTGCCTATTTACCAGATTCTGAATAACATCAGTATTGGATAAGTTTATGAAAGCTATGTCTGGGACTGCAAAGAGCATGATGAAATGGAGTGAGGAGAAGATAGAAATGAAGCTGTGCAATCAAAAAAGTGGGAAACAAAAGTCTTTTATTCCAAATTTTCAAAATAAACATAATGTGCTTCTGAGAAATGTTTGTAGTTTGTTCAAAGAAAATAAAATTTTTGGATTTTGTTTTGCTTTTTTTTCAATTATATCATGGAGCTTTAGGCAAGGCAGGTAAGGAAGCATTGCCTTACTAGTTTTCTAGAAACACGAATATTTCTTTTACCCTGTTAAGTCCAAATGTAAGATCTAAACATGTTGATGCAGGAAAATCAATTAATTTAGTTGAAAAAATGTATTATTTTCTATTACCTTGCTAGATTCTTTATTTCTGATGGAAATAATTTGTTTTCCTCCATAAGTGTCAGGAGTCATCAGTGTGTTTGGAATGGAGTTTATTCTAGGACTAAAATGAACGGTGCTCTCAAATGAGAAATGGTTGAGAGGTGTGAGAAAAACAAATCATTTTAATATCATTCAGAACAGGGCCTGACTAATCAGTGTGTTGTTCATGTCTCCTTGCTGTTTGGAGGACAGAATAGTATAATTTAGTGAAATATTTGCACTACAATGCTTGCAAATTTGGGGAAATGGAATTTGGATTAAGCCAGGATTATTTTTGATCTTATCCCTCTCTGCCTTTTTTCTTTTTGGTGAATGTGAGCAGTGCTGATGTACGTGCATAAAGAAAATGGCTTATTTTCTTTGAAGTGTCAATAACATTGTCAGGCATTTATCTAAGTAAACACACAGCAGCATGATTAAGTTGGGGTGAAGCTGAATGCATGAGATACAAATTAATTTTGGCATTGTTTATAATCTGTGCACTACACAAAATACAGAATGCTTAGCACAGGGGAAAAGTACTGAGCTATGTAAAAAATGTCAAAATGAGATATGAGAAATTAGTTGTTATGTAATGAGTTTTGGAAAGAAGCCCTGGTTTGAATCAGTAAAATCATTAGCAAAGGCATTTCCTTACACCGGAATGATGTGGTCTAAGTTTGAAGAATGGCATTTCCAGTGCTTCACAAAGCACTGAAGAATCTATATGGCATTGTGGCCAAGGGGGAAATGTCGGCTACTATATGTGTGTCTTGCACCTGGCACTGAAAAGCTTTCCATTTTCGCCAACACCTCTGGGCACTACCAATATATAATTGTGCAAATGAAGAAAGATGAGAAGGAAAAATATTTTTGTGAAGACTGGTATGGTGGTACAGTTACATATCCATTCAACAGACTATTTTCTAATTTCAACCTAATGAAAACCTTCTGAGACCAATACAAAAACCCCCTTTGACATTAGGGATCTGAGCTCAAGTCTATTCATCAGTTTTGTCAGTAGGTACAAAAGAAGGTACAGCGGGCAAGAATTAGTATCCTCTTCACGTGAGGAAGTAAAAGCAGAAATATTCAGTTTAAACAAATAAAGCCAGACAAAGAACCATATGCCCTGAATCTCCCCTCTGAAGTAAACAAGTAAACAAAAAAGCCAGTCTGTGTTTATGATAGCAAAGAAGAGGTTTCCTAGAAATGACATGGAGAAGCCGCTAAACTTCAGACTCAAAAAACCTCTTATGTCATCTGATTAATGACACAACAATTTTCTGTTTTATTGAATAATTAGTTAATGTTGTATTAAACTTCAGCACATGTTGTACGGTTAGTATTAGAGTCATGCTTGTATATAGTGTGGTCACAGCTATTTTGATACTGCTCGTTATTAAAAAGAAAATACATAAAATGTAATGTAGGGATCTATTTTTAGTTTTATCTTTACACCATTTATTTAAAAACACATAGCAAAAACAATTTACAAAAATAGAGGAGAAAACTTAAATTACTTCTTCAAGGAGGCATCATCCTATATTTATAGTTTGGTAAACATAACATTAATCAGCTGGAAAATGTTCAGCAAAATATAAAACTGTTATGGGCTCTAGTTCAGAGAAATATACGTAGCAAAATATATCTAGCTTCTGTACTTCAAAAGGCAGTGCAAAGCTGCAGAACCTGTGGGAAAATCAATTTTCTGCAGCTTCAGCAGCTTGCACAAAATTTTGCAGCTCACTATCTAGATTTCTTTTTTTTTTTTTTTTTTTAATTTAACTGATTTACTTCTGCTCCTCTATCTAGTATCTGGGCTGCAAAAGCATTCAGGTCAATCTTTCAAGTACTGTTGAAATACTTGTTTGAAAATAAAAAATATAAAATCTTGGTGCTGCTGAAAGAAGTTGCATGAAACGCACATTTCTTCCTCTGTTTTGCCTTTGTACATTATGTCTCAAGCCTGCTTTCCAGTAAAAATCAGGACACACTGATTTGAGAATCTCCACCTTCTCCAAATGGTCCCAGTAAGGTGGCTCACTGGGTAATTCTCTGAGCAACATACCATGTTCCTGTGTGTGTTTTGAAGAGAGATGACCGGTTCCCCAGCTTGGTAGCATGTATGCTGTTCTTTGTACCAAACGGTAATGATCAGGCAGCTGCAATTTGATCAAATCTTCATTGAAGGCAGTAGACAGAACCTGCCTACATGCATTTGTTCTGCTGACACACAAAATGTGTCCCCAATACAGTTTTTATGGGTCCCTGTTCTGTGGCAGGATGATTTTTTTAAGAATCATCCCTAGAGAAAAAGCATGCTATATTCCCTTCTTTGATGTGCTGCCCAGGGACTTCAAAGAAAAACTTATACAAAATACATCCTCTTAAAAATGCTTTGTTTATAAATCCCAGTTACAATTACTAACGTAATTTTATGCTGACTTTTTAGATTACATTAGATTTAATTTTAGATTATTGTACTATTTCTTTGACTGTTTTTTGTCTGTACTGTTATAAAGGTGCATTCCTTATGTAAACTTCACTCCTGAAATAAGAAGTCTGAATATAGTACATAATCTGTCCTTATTTTCACATGATGATACTTTCTTATTTGGATCTTTTCAAGTGAGTGCCTTCCCCATCACTGCTGGAGCTTACTGTTTTGAGGAAAAAGGAATGTATTACAGTAAGCAGTGTGGCTTTACTGGCTTGCAAACATTGTTCAATCTTGTGAAGCAAGATCAGGTGCTCTAATGTAAAATGCATTACTACTAACACTGGGAGATTCAATTATAATCTTTCTCTTCCAAGACACATCTTCTGAACAGTGATGGGGGAAAAAGTAAACTGTTGAAAGTTTGAAAGTATGGTGAATTACCATTTTGCAGCTTGCAGTATTTTCTGGAGCTGTTTTTTTTATCTGCCTCTCCTTCTGATCTGTGTTCAACTGTGTGGTAGTCAGGTCATTTGACTGTCGACATGGGCATGAGACACACCGGGTATAAAACAATGTTTCAATAATAAAGATGCAAATGCAAATTCACAGGTAGCTTTAGAGATTTTGAGATGAAAATGTGACCATCTTCAGTAATGCTAATATCCAGGTGAAAAAATTTTTACATTCACCCTTCCACTTGAGTTTGAAGCAGGAGTGGTGAAACACTTGGGAGAAAACCCAGAAACAGAAGACAATAAGTGAACTGAAGAACAAGAATCCCTGAGGTTCACCTTACCTTGTGGGAACACTGTTTTTGATTTGGTAGTGAACCATCTCTCTGTCCTTAAGTTTCACTGCCTTTTTTAGCAGAAAAGATCTGTAGGGGCAGTAGTGCAGGCTTCCCGCTGTGCTCGTGTATGAGCTCCAGGTGCTGGAGAAGAGCAGGGACTTCTGGCCAGGGACAGCCTGATGAGATGCTGGGATGCTTTATCTGAAGTGATTAACAGCTCCGTATGGCAGAGTACTCCCTCCTGGGTGGAGGGAATCAAGTGATGAGCCAAGGTCTGAACCACACTGTTTAGAAGGACTTGCACTTGCCATCCTCTTGCCTCTCTTTTGGACTCTTGGGGTATGATCTGTTGTGTTACTCCCTTAAGTGCTGGGTATACAGTTTGAGGACAGCTTGAGCAGCAACCAGCTGGGAGTGTTAGCAAGAACCCTACTGACTTGGGCACAGGCACCACCTTTATAAAGAATAGAAAATACAGAGGCAGTTAAAGTCAAAGAACTCTTCTGTCTGTCTTATGTATTTTGGTAATGGCTTTGGCACTGAAAATAACTGAAATAATGCCACTGAAACGTCCATTGAAGCAAGATATAGCTGTGTCTACACTAGAGCTTTTGTCGGTATGGAAATGTCAGAAAACATTATATTCGGAGCACAAATTGCCGGTATAGAACTGACAAAGTAAATTTTGAACTGTGTACTCAAGTGTAATGTTTGAAACATATTCCAAATTGGCAAGTGGCAACCAATCATGGAACAGAACCAGTGCTCCAAAAAACTGACAGAGCCAATGTTGAAATCTGAATAATTGCAACTACATTTTCATAGTAATTTAAATGGAAGAAGCATTGGCAGATATTCATGAATAATTTACGTATAAGAATTTAGCAATCTGTGGTGAATAGAAAAATAAATGGCAAATCCAATAAATAAATGATTATTCTGAATTATTTGCTCTGCTCTGATGTTTGCGAAGAAGTGTCTTTTTTTGGGCTGTCTTAAAATGCTGGATTTGAACTCCTGTTTCTCAGGTAAATAGTGTCTTAAAGGAATAGCGCAAATATACATATCTGCCAGGGGAAAAAAAAAACCCAACAAACTACAAACAAAACAATACGAATCTGTAACATAGGTTGTTTTATGAGGGTTGCATATAAAAAAAGACCTTATTTGCCATGCAGCAGCTGCAGTTGCAAAATCTGTAACTTTAATGAGAAATGCTAGCTGATATATATATAATGATGAGTTATACACTGTGTCAGTTTTTAATTAATTATGTATAAAGTTTTAAGATTTATGGAGGAGGTAACATCTGAAAAGAGAAATCCCTAATTCCCTTTTGTGCCTTTGGGAATGTGATATTATTTTAATAAGCAAGAAATTAATTTACACAGCACCAGTATTTGTTTCCTCATAGAATGGATATTGAGTCTGTGTAAAAAAAGTAATAGAAAAATTGTTTACCTGGTTTGCCTCACACAGTACTTCAAATAAGGTAAACAACACTAAATAGTTTTACTCATTGGAAGGAGCTGGTTTTTTTAATGGGACACCGATGTTTTTGTATTTTTTTGTAGATCTATTTAATCTCATTGTTTATTTAAAGATGCTGAAATTCTGTTTCTGATGTAACTCTTAAGTAGTATTACACATTAGTTTATTGGGGTAACACCTCATAATGCACTGTACAGACCTGTGAGAACAATTGCTTTTTGGCCCAGAAATTCTTTTGAATTTGAAGATCTGGGTCTTCTTTTTTTATTTTTTTTTCTCCCTTGCTTAAATCAAAACCAAAAATCTTCGTAATATTAAGAAATTATTTTGTTTGACCTAGAGTTTGGAACAACTGGTGGAGGCAGAATTTCAAAAAAAAAAAAAGTTGCTTTTACCAAGGGTATAGTGCTAGTGTTACCTTTCTCCAGGAGCAATAGGAACAGTCATTTTGGATGTAGTTTTTCTGTCACATAGAATCAAACACTCTCACCATTAACGAAGTCGTCATCTATCCTATGACCTAGGAATTAAAGAATTCACTCAAATGACCTAACAGTTTCCTTTTGAATATGTGAATTCCTTTTTCATTTGTCTCTTAACCATAACATTGTATCACATTATGGAATCTAATTGCTGGTTCTTGGTTTTTCGTTATTCCATGTTGTATCGTTTGTACTAACTGGAGAAGAACTGGCATCTGCCTGTTCAGAGGCTGGTCTGTGTTGTATAAATAATGCCTAGCTGTGAATGGGAATACAGCTATGGCATTTGAAGCTTCTTTGGTGCATTTTATTCCATTCCTAATAACAATTAAATGCACTAGGTCGAGTTTCCAAATATTAGTGTCGTCATATTGTCCATATTCAATATTTGGATGCTCATGTTGGTACTACTGACTTTTAAATATCCTTATTTAATACTAAATACCAGTTTGAGCATCCCTGTCTAATATTTTCAACACTTCATGTATGTGCTTGCCCTTGAGATGAACTTTCTCACGTAGTTTCTGTGTCCGTGCCAGATTTCTGTACATCATAGTATGCATTTTGAACAAAAGAATTTTCAATACTAGTAGCCAAAACCCATTTCAGTGTAAATAAAAACCTTATGGCTTCTGTACAAGGAGACAATGAAATAAATTTTTAACATGCCTCTGCCTACGAAAAGCTTTGCTGTTTCTGAGAGTGACAGTCTTTGTAACGCTGTCTATTGTCAGATGGTGCTTTCAGGTGGTAGTTAACTTTCTGAGCCTATTTTATGAGAGCCTATCAACTGTCCTTGCATTTCTGGACTTCTTCCCAAGCAAGCGTTGATGCCTGCTGTTCTTCTGAGGTGTGTGCAACTTCACGTAGTGTGCCGATTCAGACCATTATATATGAGTAGTGCCCTATGGACCTATGGCCAGTTGGCAGGTCCCTGCAGTGGAGAGAGCCAGCCTGAATTCCTGCACTGCCTCTGGAGCTGACTGGTGGTGTGACCTCATGTGAGCAATTCCCAGTTGCAGAGCCTGAAACTCCCAATATGTTAATCTGGGATAAAAGTCGGTTTATTTTCCACAACTGTGAAGGAAGGTATTCTAGGTACTTTAAAAGAAAAAGAGAGAGAAATGTAGTGTCTCCTCCTGGAACAGCAAGGGAATGCAATAGTAGAATAGTGCTTACTCCTCTGGTGGTTTGGAAAGCCGGGGGGGGGGAGCGGGGGAAACGTAGAATTGGGAAACAACTCTGGAAAGGTAAGTAAGTTGAGCAGTATAATTTATTGTCAGTTACTGTAGAGGAGCCTTCTGTAGAAAAATAGTGTCAGCAGAAGCGCTGATGGAAGGCAGGCGCATAAATTGTAATCACTGTGAAAGAAACACTTCCTTGAAGAACTGAAGCACATTCATCCTTGGTGCTTGTTCAGTCACATGTTCTCAAGATGCGAGCCATGCAGAATGGCCTATAGACTGAGTCTACAAACAGTATAAAGGCTTGGTCTGCAAAGACAGGCAAAGCTGTGGGTGAATGTAAAGAATCTATATCTCATTTCTTGATTGCTTGTCGTGATTGGCCAGGTAACCAAATTTCACTAAGCTGAGGCTGCTGGGATCTGATTCCTTCTGCAAGGAAATGTTCTCATATGTTGGGACTGGGATACATCTAAGATAACTGTTCTATGTGTAGGAAATGGATAGTAGGGCTGTGTTGTTTATGCCAGTTCAGGATCCAGCTCTGTCTGTAATTTAGTCTTCTGTGAGAGCATCCATGATGAAGAATGTGTTCATTCTAGGCTTGTCTCTGGCAGAACTTCAAAACACTAATGGGCATCTATCAGGGTTTTAATAAAATCTGCTTTTGTTTAGCCTTCAGCTTTGCAAGGAAATTTTAGTAAAGAGGTTTGCAAAATAAAGATCTTGGAGGTGATGATTAAGCATTTGCTTTCCTAAAATAGTAGGAGATGAGCAACTTTAAAGTATGATGGTAACACTGCACCTGTATCACTCTACATTGAAATACAATAGCAGGCATTGCCTATACAATAATACGTATCATCAGTTTCAAGACGGCAGGAGTTTATAATAATAGAGTATTTATGCAAAACAGTGAGGGGAGAGAGAAGGGGAGGGAGACAGGGAATGAAAGTTGTCTAGCATGCTGAATATACAAAGCCTTTGATACTTGAAAACTGATTTTATTTTTAGTTAATATTCATTGATGCAAGTTCTAGTCTATTGTTAAATGATTCTAGTGAATAATTACATCCATCACTTTGAAATGTTTAAGACAAGTGTGGAGTTGTAAAACCAGTCTTTTGTACTGGAATCATCACCAAAGTTGCATTGTGGGAACCATGTTGACGCTACAATTTGATCACATTCTCAGAGTCTGCAGGACTCTCAGCATGTTCTCAGAATTGCTTCTGTGCGTTGTATTTACATGCATTATACAACCATTCTCATTTTCTTGGGAACCGTAAGAAAGTGCGTGGCATTTTTGTATTCGCGTTTCCTCAGAATCTGTCAGCTTTTGAATGTGACCCATCTGTTGATGAGTGAATGGCAACTGTTTATTCCAGAATAAAGCATGTGCTAAAATGCAAACATACAGCCTACAGAAGCACTGAGCTAAGTTTAATTAGCTGTAGAATTCATTTAAACTTCAAACTACCAAGTTAACTCAGTAATCAGTGGAGTTTATAATATATTTCTTGCTAGATGCTTGCTAGACAGGGGAGCTAATGGTATTGTATTTGTTGCTGGGTGATGAATTCTGATAACCTTTCTGTTCCTAAATCTATAAATGTCTTGTGCACTCTCTGATATAGCGTAATTCTCTATTTACGCTTCAATTCCTGGATAGAACTACTACAAAGTTGCTAAGCAGCCATATGTATAAATATATAACATTGTGTCACTTGAAAACTTCTAGCAAATCGCGTTTACCAAATGAATTCTCAGTTTGTTGTGATTGTAGCCATTAGCGAAGTGCAACACAAATGAGGTATATCAGCGTACAGAAAGATGGAGCTTTATTTGTCACAAGAGGCTAATGCTTCAGAAGGGGACACGAGCTGGAAAAATGCACAGATTTAGTGTTGGTTTTTTGGTGTGGTGTTTTTTTTGGGGGGGGGTTTATAACCAGAAGCAAAGTAAAGATTGATTGATTATTATCTTACCTCTTTAAACTTCATAAGCATTGTAATCATTACAGTTATTCTAATGTGAAAGAGAAGAGACAGTTATTCAAACTGATGCTAAAGGTTTCTGCATTCTAATAGTGCAAAGTTAGGTGACAGTGTAGGAAGTCTGTCTAACTAGTCTTCAGTACAGTCATCAGAGAATTTGTAATTAATGGTACCTATACCAAGTCTAAGGAAAGAGGAGGGAAGATAAGAAATCATCCTTTTTCATCTATTTGACTGGCAAAAATGAGAGTAAATATTAGATTAAAAAAAAAGGAGTGAATGTAGATCTGCCACTGAATGACTGGCAAATTTTGTTGTGTTGGCAACTATGATGGTACATGGAATTCATGTACTTTTAGGGATAACTGTAATTTATTAAATCTAAGAGAGTACTTGGTAATAAGTTATAGTTATATATTGATTACCAGGTCAGTATTGTAATTATTTGTGTGGAAGGCCAGCATCTTGTCTGATCTGTCTCCACTACAATCACTATATGAAAATAAATATGACACTAATAAGAAATATAAGTAATACTATAAAACTATATTACTTTAAAGAAATATTATTCACTAAGGGTATTCTGGTGTCCTTAATCTTCACACTAGAGATATCCTCTTTTCATTTTTCATGTAATGCTTTTTTCCACAGTCTCGGTTGTGGGTGTTCATATCTGGGATGTTGACTCAGATAGCTTTCCATTGCACCCTTTGGTGACTATGGAGTTTAATATAGGGAAAAATTCCATTTATTGACCACAACTTTCTGCAGAAACTGTCAGTTACCGGCCTGATTCATATTCCTGAAGCTGACAAAAAGGCTTGGAATCAAACAGTGCTTTGAATTCAACCTTAGCTTGTGGTTGTATTGATGCAAACTATAGGCTGGTAGCGTTATGTACACAGTGCTAAATGAAAGTGGATAGCCACCTTTGGAAACCAGCAAGCAGCCAAATGGCACTACCAACCATAGTGTTTATTTGAAATGTAGACTGTCTTAAGTAATTGACACAACTTTTCATTGTTATTTGCTTCATGTGCAATGCTACTTCTTTAAATGTGAGCATGTCTAGCAATGCCACCCGTTTAAGTAGCAAACATCAATAGCAGTGTCACCTGGCTCGTCAGATAATCACTATTGGGCTGTACATGTTACCTGTTTGGTTTGGGTTTTTTTTCATTGTTTCTTAGTTATTAAAAAGAGGCAGAAACTTCAGTAGCCTGATGTTCTTTCCTTGGTTTATCTATGTAAACAAATTTCAGGTTGCTTATAAATGATCCTGACTGACAGAATATACCTTCCCTCAGGTCAGTTCTTTTGTGGAAGATGCCAAAGCTTGTCTTTCTTTAAAGTATAAAAGCCTGTGTTTGATGTGAATAGAAACTGTTCTGGGAATGACTGTGCAGAGCAAGATTACATGGTGCAATTTTAATTACATTGTTCTCAGCAGTGCTACTTGTCTGATCTTAGTGTGAGAGTCAAAATTCAAACCAAGGTTATTTGGTTCTGTAACTGTTAGTCAAGCGCTGGTATTGTTTGAAACAGATGACAATAAGTTTAGCAAGTTTAAAATCCAGCAGAGTTTTGAGAGGTGGCTTTCCTTGTTAATCTCAGAGGTTTTATTCTTTAGCAGGCTGCAATTAGGTGTTTGATTTTT
Organism: Cariama cristata; assembly: GCF_000690535.1. Taxonomy (NCBI): domain Eukaryota; kingdom Metazoa; phylum Chordata; class Aves; order Cariamiformes; family Cariamidae; genus Cariama; species Cariama cristata. Next base: position 26,814 of record NW_009633448.1, read on the forward strand.
TTCATGATTTATAGAATGATCTGTGTGTTGGAATTGGCTTGATACTTGAGTAAAACAAAAGCTTAACTGCCAAGTAATTTTGCAAATTTAAATGCAATTTAGATTTTTGAAGGCATTCTGAAAAGCTATTGATAAACTGTGTCCAAGGACTGTATTTTAACAACTCAGTTTTTAGACTGAGGACTGAAAAGGAGTGTAGGTCTGTTATTTGTGCATTTACCGGGTATGTCTGGAAAAATCAACTTTCTACTGGTGACTCAAAAAAAAAAAAAAAAAAAAAGGTTGAGGGAACTCGGTAAAAAGCACTAAGAGAAATTGTTATTTCTCTGTCAGGTTCATTGATGGAGAAGATGAGCAGGCAAAAGATTTCCCCTGGAAACAGGAGGAAATTTGTTTCAGTTTTTCACTGCAAAAGTTGAACAATCCACTGAATAAATGGTTTGAGCAGATTTTCAGGCATGGCATTACTCATTCAGCAGCTGGGAAAATAGGCCAGCAACCTACAGTATCCATTTTGAAAGGAAAATATTACACAGTGGATTTATTACTCACTCTCGTTTCCTTTTATGTATTGTAAATGATGTGTCATTCTCTATTTCTGAAACAAACTCCTACCACTGAGTACTATTTGGAAAGTAGTTGCACATAACACAAGCTGAAAGCTTTATTCCTGGGGATACCTTTTAAGACAACGTTATTGTACATCAGGAAAGACTTATATAATTATTATTGTTCCAGAAGAAGGGCAGCTGTATGTAGTTGTCCATGTATTTGTGTTTTTTAACATTTCCTAGCATGTACTGACCAAATAGTTTTGCTGCTTATCGGAGTGTTGAGGTTAGGAAGCAGTCTATGCAACTCACAGTTGAGTTACAGATTCAGTTGCAATTTCAGACAGAAGGTGAAACCAGGACCCCAAGATTGAGAAGATGGAGGCAATATTGCCTCGGCACAGTATCTGTGGGTAATGTGTAAAAAGCACTTTGTATTGATAGCTTATTTAATGAAAAGCTCCTGCACTTTGACTTCTTGTCTCAGTGTACTGCTAGAGCAAGAGAGATATATCAAGCAATATTTTTTCCTCCCATCTCTGAAAAAAGCAAGTGTATAAGGATGCGAGTGACTGCCATGGATTTGGTATAGGACAAAAGATATATTTTTAGCATGGTAATTTCTTTTTCCATCCTCAAATCACTGAGTTATTTGTACTTCCCACTGAAGGAGCGGACAAAGCATCCATTCCTCCAGTGAGGCCTGATATTTCATTTCTGTCATTTAATAAGCTTTCTTACTAATGGCCTAAACTTCAGGCAAATGTAAATGTGTGCATAATTTAGTGAATCTTCTGTTCATCTAATAGCGTATCATAATTTCTATTAAATTAACTTAATACTTGTAGAAATGGTCTTAGTTGGGCATTGACAGAAGCTTGTGCCATTAAAAAAAAAAATTAAAAAAAAAGGAAACAAGAAGTTATGACAGATCACATTAAGAAATGACAGATCACTGTAATTATAACAAACCGACCTTGAAGACAAACAGTGTTAATTGTGAACTTGAGGGAAAAAAAATCCTCATGACCTGTGGCTAATTGTCTATTTAACTGAAAACCCTTACTAAATAAAGTTGTGGCTTTTGAGACGTTTTAAACACATACTGGTGTAAATAAGGTACTTTCTGCGCTGGTTGCACTGTAGTTATTTCCTGTGAGTGACTGCTTGTTGTTACTTTTTGACATCTGGCTGGCAGCAATTTATTTACATGGTTAAATCTCCTGGGACACTGTTTCTTCTCTTGAATACAACCTCAATTGATTAGTTTTCAATAAATTACATACATCAAGAAATTTGGTTTCGGTAGCACTTAGGGTGACTGCTCAAATATCAGATGTGTGCTTGTGCAGAAGCCAAGAAAATTCATGGTCAGTAGTATGCTGTCTCTTCATGCTTTATTCAGCCAGCATTCAAAGGAAATTATTCATTATATTCGACTGGGAATTCTTGTACAAACTCAGACTTCTGTCCCATCTTTCTCCACTATAGGATACAATTAATTTCATATTGACAAACTTCTCACAGCAATTTGCAGAGCCACAACATATTGAATGCATTTGAATGTCTTTGATTCTGTCTGCTTGTGTCTCAGACTCAGCCAGTGAAGATTTTGTAAGAATCTAAAGTTAATTTCATGTTAAGTTCTCCTGGGGTTCTTAGCAAAATGTTATGTAAATCTGCTAAAATGGAATAATATTGATCGTTTGCATTGTGATGGGAAATCCTTTCATTGAAACTAACAAAGTTAAACCCAGTCTTTTCTACATATTACTTCTGGGTTTGGTGTCATTTGGACTGTTCAGAATCAACGCAGTGTTAATAGTGAAATGTTGTATTCCCCCACAGATGTGACAGCTCCTTTGAGACTGTAGCTCCACAAATGTAGTATCAGTGTCCTCTGCATTTACAAAGAGACAACAGCTTCATTTAAACTGAACTATGTGTTGTGCTCAGAAGATCAATGACTGTGATGTAACATCTAAAGTTTTGATTTTTGTATTTTTCTTCAGACATGCTCACTAACATCAAATTTTTGTTGAAATAGTAATTTTTCCCAGGGCTTAGAGCAGAAGCTATAGCATTACCATGCCGTATAATGCAGCCACTGACCCAGGAGATCAGTCAATAATGTGTCTACGTTGTAATGAATAAGTCAAGATAATTTCCAGCTGAGAACAACTCATTACAACTCCTTCCACTTGATTAGATTTTTGCCCTAAATGAGACAACAGGCAGGAAAATGATGTGTGAAGGTATCATGTAATATAAGCTGGTGAAGTCTACTGGGGGGAAGAGGGAATGCCTTCAGTTTTGATTGTAGTGTTTGTGTTTTCCCATAATTTCAAGCAGCCAGAGACTGCTGATGGAGCACGGTTGGTAGAATAAATTTTCTGAAGAACACGAGATTCAATTGAGGGATCTTCCTTTCTAGGAGAAAGGAAAGCGAGAGCATGGTAGAAAAAGGCAAGAAGAGCAGTGACGTATCTGTGCTGAAAAAGGCAGATATCCTTGAGTTTGGTGCTGACAGAGCCATTTTGCTCACATAGTGCTCTGCTCTGTGAAAATACTCACTGGAATCCCAAACAGCAGCCCCAGTACTGCAGGGCTTATACATTTGGCCTCAATGCTGGGCTAATACAAGTGGTAATGCTTCTGGTTTTAGGTCAGCTCTAGCTCAGGGTACCTGATGTGCTGCTCATATCTAGCCAAGTGGTGTTGTGACGTGCTAGGAGAAGAGAGGCAGAGCTTGACGAGATGTGAAAAGCTGCCAGAGTACAGTGTTGGGTGTAGCAGAACGTGAGGAGAGGGACAGAGCCGAGCGTTGCTAATGTGGGTCTTCAGTGGGGAGGGAGTCACTCGTAGAATCACACATCATACCTGTTACACAAAGGCAGCGGGAGCCTTCAGTCAAGTATCACTCATGGCTCAGGTTAGCTGCACTACAGAATTTCAAATTGTTAGCAATTTGTCCAGCTCTGCTAGGACTATTGATGGTAGCCAGGTAATGCAGGAAAGGGACCAATGTGATTCTTCCAGTGAAAATGTTGCACCTTTCATTAGCTGCAGCTGGGTTTTGGGTGAAATCCCTTGTCTGTCTTGATCTATTGGAAGCTTATCTCCTATCTGTGAGATATTCTTGCTATGCATTTTGACAGCACAGAAAAACCCTGTGACTATTAATAGGTACCAGTTATACTGTGGAAAGGGTATTCTCTGAAGGGCAGATACATACACCCTAGTGACCGCTGGATGAACTGTTGGCCTAATTTTTGCATTTTAACAGGGCTATGCACACATCTGGTCATCACACATGAATTGTGTGGGGATATTTGCTAGTTTAGGTAATCGGTTTGTTTTTGTAGACATTATAAGTGTGTGCAAGGATAAAATCTGCTGTTTAGTACTTGTTCTTCCAAAGAAGTGGAATAGAGATGTGTACTTGTTTGCATTAAGCAATTCTTATTATATTTTGATAAACGTACTTTGCTCATGTTTCTTCAGTTTTTGACTATCTGGATGCTAAATAAGTCATCATTATAATTTACTTCAGTGGCACGTAAAGAAATTATATAGATACAAGAGAATCATAAACATGCAGTGGGAGATAATAACCTACTGCTGCTTGTCGGATTTTTTTTTTAAAGATTCTGTAGCAATTCTGCTGCAGAGCTAGAATTTAGCATTAAACTGTTTAAAAAAACCTTCAAAAAAGATTTTCATAAAATTCATTTGGTTCATTTTCTTAAATGTTCAATAAGATTTTTTTTTTTTATAAAGAAATACTTTAGTCATGCTTGTAGCTTTTCTAAGCCACAAATCCATTATTTCTAGAGCATTTTTAGGTATGAAATAATTATAACCTCATATCTTAAGGAACAACCTGTCTGACTTACCTGTTGACAGGGTCTTGTCTGGACTTTAGTCTGCCTGCCCCCCAAAGTGTCATGGGGGCAGCATTGTTTTCTTTCTATTTTTTTCCCTTCTGCTGTTCAGGTATTCTTGCAGGAAAAACAGCAGAAATAAATACGCTGTGGGATCCCTGCCAGAACCCCTGTTCCAGAGGTGATTTTGAAGACATCTCAAAGGAAGAGAGAGACTGACAATATGGCTGGCTTGAAAAGCAAGATTTCTTTTGTTTCTCTGCTACCTTTGTCATTAGCTGTTGTACCAGTTTTCTCTTTCATTATTGAATAGATTTAGGTTGTTCAGGGGTTGGTTCCAGGTAGATTTCATCCTCTCCACATTGACATGATAATTCACCTCTTGAAGACTCATAACACTTTGCATTTCTATTAGTTTGTGTTGGGCTGCTGTGTGACACCCAGAGTCAGGCATTCAACAGTGTGACGAGCGCTGTCACATGGTGGCCTGTTACCATCTCCTTAGTTACTTACCTGCTGTTTTCAGTCAGCGTCAATGTTTATTGCTAACAAGAGCTTTGCTAGGTCATGGTACTTTATGAATTTTTATATACAACAACAGCACTCAGAAGTGCTTCAACCATCACTTTCCTCTTTGTAGTTAATGAAGCTCAGCTTTGCCAGTTTCTGTCTAACTTCTCTGTTTTGCTATATTGTTGAGCAGGGAGGACTTTTTAGCAGAGCTGAGGGATCCCTGCTGGGCTGGAAAGTTAAGTTGCTTTTGTGCAGCTCTAATGTACTTTTCTTGCATCTCTAAACCTCTCACAGGTAGAGTTTCTGACTTGTGGTTTCAATATGATCTAAAGTTATTTGTTAAAAAGGGATAAGAAAAAATACACAGGATAATATTTTCTTGGTGCTGTAATTCTCACCGATTTGAACAAGGCTAGGTTGTATTTACAAAAAGGATCCTAACCTTCATTGATAGAGTAATTAAGTCTATGTGTGTGTATTTGGTGTGTATTTTCAAAGTGAAATTTCCTCACTGAGGAGCCATTTTGTTGCTAGCTTATCATTAGCTAACACGAAAATACGAATACCTGTACATAGAGGCATACAGAGTTAGTTTTTCTGTGCTTATAGATAAATATGTATATTTAATTATTCAGAATACCTCTGTAGAGATTTCATCAGAGAGAAAATTATGGATTCTCTATTTCTATTCAAAACAAATTAAACATCTGAGAATTAAACTCTGGAAAAAATTACTTTGGAAGAGGAATATTTCAGCCTAATATATGCTTTTGAATATAAGAAATCTGTTTCAGCTTGTTTTCTTTCTGTATAGTTTACAAGAAATCCAACTGCTAACCTTTCAGTGTTTTAAAATGGTATTCATTAAAACATCTCTGGTTCATCATAAATATCACAGTTGTGTAGAAACCTCACAGATGTGGTGTATCATAACAGTGAGAATGGAATGCACTGAAATGATGAATACCAGGAACTTGCAATTTCTTGCTGAGATCTATAAAAGGTAATATTTCCGATTGCAACTTCAGTTTCCCATCATTACAGTAATGGACTTGGGATCTTGCACAGGAATTCTTTTTCCAACAGGTTCTTTGATGATAGTAAGCTCAAAGTCAGCGATTAAAGCCTTGGGATGCATACAGGTATTACTAATAATGAATACTGCTTGGTGGACAAAAATATTCTCTACAATTCACATGTGAATGAGCTTTCTTACAGAAAGGAGTAAAAGTCTGATATAGGAGGCTGTGAAATGAACAGAGGGTGATGAGTGACATGCATGTTGTTTTTCACTGGGAGATGCTTGGCAGTATTTTCGTTTTGCTTGCACGGAGTTTTGGAGCCTGTCTCATACCATGTGGCATATTAAGCACAATAAAGATGTTCATTTGGCAGCTGGAGCATGACTAGGAACATCAAGAGAGTCATATATGCATCAGTAAATGAAGAACTCAACTTTCATGTAAATAAATATTAGATCATTGTTTTAATTGCCCATTGAGTTCTTGACAATGAGACACAATCACTCATCACGTCTGGTGTAGCCCTAAACTAAAAGTTTGGTAATGCTATAGCTGAACAGTTACTATTATTAATTTTTTGCACTTCTATAGCACCTTGAGCGCCAAACGTGAATCATTTTGTTGCAAGTGCTGTACAGACAGAATGAACAAGCGGTCTTTGAAGATCTTGCAGTCTAGTTAAACTCCTTAAACTCTAACGCAGAGTGAGTGTGCAGGAGGACATGGGAGGTTTTAGTGTGTGTGGCCACTCTCACCACGCTGCCGTTTGTCCAATCTGTTATAATGCAGCTGGGTAGTATGAATAATGTCAGTTATCCATCTCATGGCTTTTTTCACATCTTGTCTCTTTGAGAAATGCATGAACATCCTCAACATCATCATACTTCATAAGGATCATACGTCATCGTGGTTGCCAAGCAATGAAGTGTTATATATTAGGACACCACCTTTTTGTTTTAGGCAGACTGCCAGACGGTTTGGTCTCTTCTCTCCATGAACCTTGGCAGAGTCCTTAGAGCATGTGCTGTCCATCCAACTGACACAGATTTTTGTAACTACTTTTTTTTTTGGTGCCTGGGGATTGTTTAAATGGTAATCTGAAAAGATCTTATTGGAAGAACTCTTTGTAATGGGATGTTTTATTTCTGAAGAGACATCCATACCTTCTTCTTGAAACCTGACACTTTTGATCGTTTAGATTATTCCACTGAGAAGCTGAGCTGTTTTCTGTTTTCTTACATGTACTTGTTCATCTCGTACTCAGAAGTTCTCAGTCTCATGCCTAAACTTCCTTCAGTCTAGGGAGAGAATTCAGTGTCCAGGACTCAGCTAGATGAATAAGCTGTGCAGTAAGACACAGGGGTTAGTTCACTGCATTTTTGTAGTTTTTCTTTTCTTGAATAAATCCTGCATATGTAGGACTAATGTAGACCTGAAAGGATAGGGAAATTAATTAAATCTAGAGCTTTTATGTGTGGAAAAGACTTTAAGGTGCTACCTAGTCCATCCTCTTGGTTTGAAGCAGAATCAGATACTGAGATTGGTCTTGAGTGATTTTGGATTAAGCTGGTATTTGATTAACCTCATGCAATGGTAGGTATTCAGCATGTCCTCAGCACCCTCTATTAATAGCTAGCTGGAGAGCTCAAATACCCATCTGAACCTTCCCACAACTGATATCCACAAAACCCTGTCTAGTTTCTTGTTATACCAGTTAGTATTTGGAGGATGTGAGGAGTAATTAATTAACCACTCTTTATAGTTTTTACATAGAGATTTGTATACAGGCTTTGTGTACAAAGCAAGTTTTCTTCACCAGAGTAAAAGAAAAAATCCTGTTTGCCCTGTGTTTAATGGGCTATGCTTTTTTAGAGCGTCAGCAATGTGTAGGTTTGTTTAATTGATAGATGTAGTGCCACAGGTGGGAAATCTGAGTAAGCTGAAACTCCTCGGATCTCTTCTGAGTGCCTGGCAGGACAGGAAAGTGTGGTCAGTGCCAGGGCCAGCTCTGTAGGCTACATAGCTGCTACTGGAGCCTGGTACAGGCAGCTGAAGTACTGTAAAATTGGGGTATCTGCATTGGCTTTTCCCCAGAAACCACATGAGTTTAAGGAAGCAAATGTTCCCAGTGAGAGGCATCGTGAGAATGACGGAATGCAATGCAGTCTCATGCAGCATTCCCTGGTTATCCCAGTCCAGGAGACATCATTGTTCTGATAAAGTTCACATTTGTCCCTAACTTCAGACTAGGGATTTTATCTAAGGCTACAGTTTTCTTCAACTCTTTTAACAATTAGCTTCAGTTTCATTTCTGCTGGCCCTTGGTCTGAATCATCTTCAATGTTCTCTATCCTTATGATCACTTCATCTCCTTCCACCCATTTCTAATCTCTCTCCTACATATCAGTACCTCTCAGAGCCTTCTCATTTTCTTTTCCTCTCCTTGCTATTAACCTCATCGAATACGATATGGTAAGAAAACACTTTCCCACTTTCAAACAACTCTGCTTCTGCCTTTCTGCCTCTCTGCTCTGCTTTCCTTTCTGGAAAAAGTTGCAGGGTTTCAGAAAGCAAGGTCAGTAGATGAACAAAATATAAAAGGTCTAAAAGTGTCGAGTTCATAACTCCAAGGGAATATAGAATATCGATCCAAGTACTCCTCCTGATTCCACGTGTTAAATCTGCATGTGGTCTTTGAATTTCTGCAACACACGCAGACAGCAGCAGTGTAGGGATCTCAAGGGTTGTGAATGCTGAGCAGCAAGGCGGGAGAAGTGTACTCCCAGCTGGGAGTACACCCACAGCATGGCCCTTGTTTGAATATGACCTGTAGTGTTTGGCTGGGTGATGCTATAGCTCTGAACTATGACATTTGTTTTTAAATGATTACTTTACTGTAGTTTTATTAGGTTTTTCTTTTAATATTTTTTACTTTTTACTTCTGACGTAATTAATTTCTCAGAGAGTAATGCTAAATTTTTCCGGTTGTAAGCTATTAGCAGACAGTAGATCACCAGAATTTTTGGACTGTGAGAAGCACATATTTCTTTGGTATAACAAGGTACCTTCTTGAGACTCTGTTTCATTGTTTTATTGTTTGTCGTGTTTTTTTTTTTCTTTTAAAGGGAGAAAAAGAATAAGTTAGAAGAGAATCTACTCATAATTCATCAAGGCTGCAATCTATACAGTGAATAGTATAGAGAATTTCAACTTCCCACATTTGTGGTGACAGGAAAATTTTGTCTTTTTTATGGGTTGATAGCTTTATGAGATTGCAGTGAATCTGTTAAAATGCCTGTCATATCACCAACACAAATTGCATCAGCCTGTTTTACACCGGGAAGGCCTTGCTAACAGAGAGCCTTCCATCAAAATCCTGCCATGAGCACAAGACCCTTTCTGCAAGTGGTCCTTGGCCTCGGAGAGCAGTGTGGACACCAGCACAGTCTGTGAAATTCTTTTAAACTGCTACTGCTCCCAAATTCTGTGGGTTTTTTTCCCCCTGCTTCTACAGCAGTGTAAGACTTTGCGAGCAGGGGTCTTGTGGCATGACAGACCGAGATAGGTTTGTCTGGAAGAACTGGAGTATCTGAGGGGAAAGAGCTTTTTGTTTCTTTTTTATTTATAACCCCCCTTGCTTTCAGCAAAATTCAATGAAATGGCTGATGAAATTCTGGTTTGTTATCCCACTGTGAATCCAAGGATGGTTCTCTTGCCTTCAAGTAAAGCAGAGGAAATGGGAGCAGCTGTTGGTTAAAAATATGTAAGCCAGCCTAAAACTTGTGCAGAAGCAGATCCTTCAGGTGCTGGGTTAATTTTTATGGAAGAGACTGTGACGACTATAGAGTTTGGAATCTTCTCACTAAGAGGAGAGTCAGGCACAAATTCACGGGATCACAGCTTTGTCCTTTTGAAATCCCGCCTCAGGCTCCTAATGCCTTTGTCGATGTAGGGGGTGTGTGGGGGCTGGCAGAGGGGGCTCT
>NW_009633449.1:0-8328 GCF_000690535.1 Cariama cristata
TTGGGTTGCGGTGCCCGACCAGGTGCATCCTTCTGGTTGCAAGGTAAAACACAGTAGTTTGAGTTTTCCAGGGTGTGTTGGGCTTCGCAGCTATGCTCATGCCCCCAGCTATGGGGAGTTGCTCATTTAAGGCTCTTGCTTTCATGCCTTACCACCAGTTTTAGGGACAGATGTGCTTTCTCCCAAGCAGAAAGACCATTCATAGGTGTCACTCCTCTTGCCCTTTCCTGCACTCGCTGAAGCCTGCAGTAGCTGTGCCCCTGGCAGTGTCACTGCATTTCCTTCCCCTGCTGCTTCCCTCTGTCCCATGAGCTTGGGCCTGCCTGTCTCTGTAGCATCCTCCATCTCCCCCACAACCTGGTTTAAATTTTCATCTAAATCTTCAGGTTGCAGCGCTCTCAGAGAGCTGTCTCCTTCCTCCTTGTTGCCAGCCTATCTGCCAGCTCCTCTGCCCCTTCTTGACCCACTTCACCCTGGCTCTCACCTCCTTTTTCACTAACCATCGCCCTGTGCCTGCTTGGCAGCCCTTTCACTCCTCTTCCTTCTCTCTCGGCACTTTCTGCGCTGTTGTCTGCCAGGGCACTGACAGCACTGCTGTCGCCTGACCCCTTCCTTTCATCCCTGTGACCCCAAATCACCTGAAAATGTGCTTATCCTCCTTCACTCCTTCCTTTTATTCTTTCCTCTCTTATATTTTCATGTTTCAGTCCCAGCTGTATCCCTTATTCCAGCTGTAACTCATTCTGAGACACAAACGAAGAGTGACAAGCCATGTCACCAAAGCTGCACCAGGGACACGGAGCTGGCATGAGGCTCAGGACGTGCCTGGAGCTGCAAGGCTGCGAATTAGGGTCTGATGCTTTGCTGCATGAAGTCAGGTAGGTAACTGAACCTTCCCATGCCTTTCTTTCCCTCCTTCATCTGCCCTCTATATTTCAAACTTAAGTGGCTGAGTGCAGGACAATTTCTTATTCTCTTGTGTCAGCTTTAAAGAGCTCCTATTTTCTGTGTGAATTTAAGGCCTGATAACAACACAAATAATAACAGCAGTATATAGAGTTTGTAAAATAAACCTTTGGCAAATGGACATCTTGTAAGTGAAGTGATGCTTACTAGACTTTTACACATTAAACACCCATGAGCCTGCAGCTGCCTGCAGGACAATTTGTTTCAATTCCACCTCATTTTCCACTTGTGAGATACTCCATGAGACTTAGTGACAGTATGTGAAAAAGTAGCTAGAAAGCGTTTCGGTGGAGAACAGCCACTGAGCCATCCAATATGCTTGATGTGCTTTATTCAGAAACATAAATCACCAAGTACTGAAAATTTATGGAGAACGATACCATCTGGTGATGCTTCTGCCTTGCCCTTCTCACTGGTTAGGTTTCTTTGGGCTCCCTGGTGCATTTAGCAAAGAGGAGTGTGCCCGGCCACAGCTGGGTCTTCCATGCCCCAGATCCATCCAAGAGCTCCTTTGCCTCACCATACAAAGGGTGTAAGTGAAGTGGAAAATACACGTTCTTTCTCTGCAAGAATCACTATTTACATGTCACTTGCTCGGAAAATTTAGCAAGGATTGCATGTGTTAGAAATGTCTGAAGTCTTTGGAAAATAAAGCAAGGCTATTTCTGAATGGTATCATTCAGACTGGTGGGTTTCCCCATCAAGATGGAACTCAGCTATTAGATAGCAAGATAGTTCACAGCTGACAGAGAAAATTGTTTTTTCTTTGACTGGTTCAATGTGTCTTTAGTCTGGTCATCCAGATCTCAGCAACATCAACTGCACATGAGCTGTCATGGGGCTAGAAATGCCTTTGTGTTGACCTCGCTCATTAACCATTGAAAAGATGCCAGAGGATGCCCCAGCCAGGTTCTGCTCCAGCACGCCAGACATCCCCTGAGAGGCAGGATTTCCTCTGGGGAGAGCTCCCAGCAGGGGGGAAAAAGTCCTGGTGCAGAAAATGTCAGCAGACAAACATTGGTGGCTCAGCAGGAGAGCTTGCAAAGTTGCTGCCCTCACCCAGCCCAGCATGCCTACCTTGTCCCCTCCAAGTCCAGGTGCCCTCAGCTTTGCTCTTTCAGGCCCAGCTGTGCTAGAGACCACAGACTAACCCTGTACAAGGTGGTGCAGAGATGCCTAGCCCTAACCCAAATTTCTAAGCCCGTGTAATAGATGTCAAGGGTTTTATGTGCCTTTACAGTCTTGTGGACTCTGTGGGAGCAGCCAAAAGCTGAGACAAAGTTTTATGAAAATACAGGGTAGAGTGCTGGGCAGCTTATGGCAAGTCCACCCCATAGACTCTTTGATGTCCTCCCAGAGCACAAGCCGGCACTTGCATACAAAGGTACATATGCATGAGGACCAGAAAGCCAAAGTGGCTATTCCCACCGTATACATTATTTAGTGAAGTGGCATTACCATGGCCTGAAAGAAGCAGCCTGCAACAAAACGGACACCAAAACAGAAGAGCTGAGCTGGGCTGTGAAAGGAACAGCTATCTGATTGCCTTAAGACTTGCCTGAAAAAGAGCAAAAGCAGAGGGGGCAGGAGACCCCATAGCCTTTGGGAGAGGAGAAGGAGGAAAGGGCGATGGGAGTGAGCTGAGCCGCACGCCCGGAGCAAGAGGCAGATGAGCTAGCTGGGCCTGAGCAAGCAGGGTCCGCACAGGGCAGAGCACAGGCAAGAAGGACCATCCCGGCTCGCCATCACTCTGACGAGGATGACAGTGTTTCGTTTCTGCAGCCCCCAGGCACTCTGCTGTCCCTCGAGGCCAACCTCGCTGGCAAGAGTCACCCGTGGCCCCGAGGGCTCTATGCATCGTGGGCAACGAGAGCAGCTGGCTGTGGCAGAAGGCAAGTCAGAGGGCAAAGGAGGAAGGTCGGGCAGTTATTTAAAGCATGCCCAGCACCTGAGTCAGTAGGAAGATGGCTTGAAATCTTTGGAAGTCAAAGCAATATAAATATCTATCTGCTGCAGGTCTCTTCCTTCAGTCTTTTTTTGTTTTGTCTGTTCCTGCAATTCCACTTTTTATTCCTCCTTCTTCTCTTTCTTCTGGCAGTCCTCTCTCTCTCCTGTTTCTGGGTTTCTGTCTTCTTGTTCTTAGACTGTCTTCTGTCTTCCTTTCCTCTTGATGCTCGTGCTCCCTCTTGACAGAAAAATGCCATCTTTTAGCAAGACATCTCACACCCAGCCTTGGCCTCTTGCTCTGCCAGTTGAAAGGAAATAAGATGCAAGGTGCCGGGCTGAAGGCATAATAAATACGCCTTTCCATCCAACCCAACGAGCAATCAAAGCCTGAAGAAGCGCAGGAGATGAGAGGTGAATAGAAAGACTCAGCTTTTTTTTTTTTTCCTTGGTGCTAGCCCTTTTCTCCAACAGATCCTTCCAAAGCCACCACCAGTGGAGAGCTGGCCTCGGGCAGCACAGCACCAGCCACTGCCCCCTGACCAGCCACTGCCCCGGGAGCGCAAACTCTTTCCTCTTTAAGCAGAGATGGGATGCCTCCCATCTCTCACGAGATGCCATCATGAGACGGGAAAGAGGAGCCTGCTCCTGCTGTCACTGCCATCAGCGGGGGGCTTGTTTTCAGTGCTGATGGCACGGGCTCCAGCTCAGAGCTGGCTGTGTCGGGGGGACCCAGGCTACTAGCTTAAAGCATCGGCTTGCCTCCCACTGAGTCCAGCCTCCAGATTCCCACTGCACTCTGCAGACACTGGGTTTGATCTTTGCCAGAGCGAAGGCACTCAGGCACAGCACCTTGCAAGGCCAGCAGCCAGCAAACCCCTTTCCTTGCCCTCACTCCTGCTGCTGACCAACCCCTGTCGCAGAGCCCCAGCAGCTTGGGCACAGGGGAAGGCGTGTGACATTTGTTTGCCAGTGTTTGCCAGAGAGAGCAGCTACTCACATCACTGCCATCTCCATCCTGGCAGCCTGCAATCCACTTCCCAACACATTCTTTTATTGGAGGGATAAATGCTGGCCAGTAGCTTGGCCACTTGGTGCATTTGAAGTTGGGAATGTGCTGCTAAACGAAGCAGCGTGTGCTCTCCATCTGCCTCTTCCCATCTCCTTTGTCTTCTGCAGGAATTATTTATTGCCCGGGAGCAGCATTGAGGGGCTGGGTGTTGGTTTCCCATTGGAGAAAGGCTGCAGCCAGAGCTGGGCTCTGCCTTTTGATTCCTTTCCTGTTGGATCCATTTTTATTTCAGTGGACAAGATACTCTCTTGATGTATAATAGAAATGAGTGAAGACATAGTGCTTACCCCAGGATCAACCTCTTTGAGTTTAGATGTTTGATCAGCGGATAAAGGGGCAGAGAGCAGGGGAAGAAGGGGAGATCGCAGGACCATAAGGGTCCTGAGGAAGCCTTGGCATCTTTGTGCTGTTTTCATCGGTGTGGGAAGTCTGGAGGTTTTGATTCTGCACACCAAAGTCAAAGGTGAAGGCAAGCAAATGGAATTTATTCACTTCTCATTTGGGCGGTAAGAGTCTACTCATTCCTCACCAGGTGCCTAGAGCCCCAAGCAGGGACAACCACTCACTTTTATTCACCACTGTAGCGCTGATCCTATTTCAACAGCAAGTTGTTTTGTTTTGTTTTGTTTTTTCCTATTTATTTTTCAACTTAATGTTACACAAAATGGCCAAACTCCTCTCCTGTGCCCAGGAGAGGCAACGAGCAGGTACTTAGGGGAGATGAGCACATGCTTTCCTTGCCCTGCAGCTGTGGAACTTCGTTGACGGTTGTGCCCAGACCTCTGTGCTGAACCCTCCCTTGGTGGTCCCTCTGAACCTTGCTGGGTGTGCAGGCCACCCACCCTCGCTGTGCCTTGGTGCACTCCTTGGTGGGTCATGTTTTGCTGTGTAAACACACTCCCAGGGACGGTCCCCTCCTCCCCCAGGGTTTTCATGCCGAAGGATCACAGAATCGATTTGGTTGGAAGAGACCTCTGGGATCATCAAGTCCAACCTTTGCCCTAACACCACCATGTCAACTAGACCATGGCACTAAGTGCCACTTCCAGTCTCTTCTTAAACACCTCCAGGGATGGTGACTCGACCACCTCCCCGGGCAGCCCATTCCAATGCCTAACAACCCTTTCTGTGAAGAAATGCCTCCTCGTTTCTAGCCTGAACTTCCCCTGTTGCAGTTTCAGACTATGCCCTCTTGTCCTGTCACTGGTTGCCTGGGAGAAGAGGCTGACCCCCACCTCGCTACAACCTCCTTTCAGGTCGTTGTAGAGAGCGACAAGGCCCCCCCTGAACCTCCTCTTCCCCAGGCTAAACAACCCCAGCTCCCTCAGCCGCTCCCCATCAGACTTGTGCTCCAGACCCTTCACCAGCTTTGTTGCCCTTCTCTGGAATGATGATGGGATGGGACAGGGGACTTCAATATGGCCACAAAGCAGAGGGCAGCAGCCAAAGTGGCCCCTTTGCTGCCTGTGGTTAAACTCCTCTGCACTTGTCCTGGTTCACCACAAAACCTCTGTTAGGAAATTTTGGAGATGACTTAAGCGAGACCGCTGCAGTCAGCAGGAGGATTTGGGGAGGGCTTTCTAGCAGCTACTGAGGGAGGAGGTAGAAGCATGACCACAAACAGCAGAAGACCACAAATCAGACATCAATATTGCCTACATGGGGGAAGCAAAGTGGCCAAGGGGGAACATAGCAGGGTGCATGATTTCAAGACGGAGCCTGAGGTCTGGCTGGAGGAAGGCTTCTGAGCCGAGAGGCAAAATGGCATGGCCTCGGTGTTATGGTGTTCTTATGATGCAGCACAAAAGTTACCTTTCCTTCATTTTTATTTCCTCTTTATTAATAACTTCCAAGGGGGAGGTGGAGAAAGGAAACTATTTCAGCCTACATCTTTGGTGGCAAGCTGCAAAGCTGGACTGTTGAATCTATAAATTCAGGGCTCCTTAGAAGAGCCAGTGGCTGTGAGCTGGATGCCCCGCTCATCCCCATGCCCAGGCTTGTGCTCACACGTTGGCTTGCACGAAACCAGGAGTGGCACCATGGCTTCGTCTGCAGTGATCTTGAGTGCTGGAAACTCTGACTAATTCCCCAGAGACTCGTGGGCTGCTGACTTAGGAGAGCATTTGCAGTTAGCCAAGCTGGAGAAGTCCAGTCACAGGCAGCACTGTGGCATCTTATTGCTCGATTCATTCATCTTATTCGATAACCATTACAGAGGGAGAAACATCCTGGAAAGACGTAACATCTGACAGCGGAAAGCGGCCAGAAGCCTTGCCAACACAGTTTCTGCTCCTGCTGCGGTTACGACGCCAGGCTGCGGTTACGATACCCGTCATGGTTAGCGGGCATGGTTGTTTTCCCGCTGCAATGAGCAGGGTCTGCAGCAGACAAGGGGAATCCTGTACCACCGTGGCTTGTGCTGAGCAAGACACTGTAAAGGCTCCTGGATTTGGATTTAAGAATTGGGAAAATGGCCCTTTGGAAAGAGGGTTCTGGCTGGAAATGGTGGATAAATACTATCACAAGCTCCTGTCCTCTCCCTGAGCTGCTGCTGGGGTGATTTATGAGCCCGTTTATGGACACAGACATGCAGTAGTGATTGCCTGTTCCTCTCTGCAGTGCAATGCAGGCTGCAGCTGGCAGTAGCTGAAGGGCAGAAAGCACTGCTGTGCAGTCCCCACGGCCGGGAAGGGACAGGCCTGCTGCTCCTGACCCCCGAGAGACCCACCCTGGGGTCATCCTCCAGGATAACACCCGGCCCAGCGGTCACAGCAATCACATCCTGGCCTCTCACAGGCAGTCAGGGCTTGAAAAATTGTATTCACAAGGCAGCTGCAATATTCAAGGGGTCAGAGCTGCAACGATGCTCTTTTGTAAATCAAGTGCATCTACTGGCTACATCTTCCCGATTAGAGTTCCCAGGGAAAAAATGGATTTTGTCTGGAATTAATATTTGGGCATTTGTTTTATGGTTCAAAGTCAATATGTTTAAATGCTTTGCAAAAGAGCAACGAAAAAGAAAAAGCTCTGCAAACTGGCCATGCATATTAAAAGCCTCATCCTTCAGCAGACTAAAGCCAAGTAATAATCCACTCAGCTCTTGCTTGTTTTAAGTTCGTTTTTAAAACAAAATGTGGAAAACCATCGGAATACCTGGAGTGCATTAGAAAACCGATTATCTCTTACTGAACAGGTCGCAACCTGCAAAATTTCTCGAGGAACAATGCATGGCTAATTCGAATGTCCCCATCCTTCTGCTCCTGCAGAGGGCTGTGTGTTGGGACTGCAGCCCGCGTAGGCCAAGGACAGTTTACAAGATCAGCTCAGCAACTTTTCGTTCTTGTCTTGCTTTGCCGTAATAAACCAAATAATTACAATCAGCTTTATCACCCTAGCTATTTATTATTGTTATTTGACTTATGATGATAATTTGCTTTATCGCATGAGAGCCTCTCTCTATTCCAAGCAACCACACTGGATTGGAAGATATATTCGCAGTCAAGCTGCCCATTTTAATTGACTCCCTCATCTTAGCAATGGCAGGGCCGGTCCAGCCTGCATGCGGAGCGAAGGCCTGCCAGCTGAGGATGCCGGCAATTTGCTCAGCTGCTCATCTCCTCACTTGACTTATTCCAGTAAATGGATTTCCACTGGGAAGCCAAGGAGCATGTAGGCTCCTACCCGAGCCTGCCGCAGTTCCAATAATGTGAATGAAGAGACACACCAAAATCCCCATAAAAACTAGGGAGTTGCCTGGGACAGATACAGTCTCCACGCAGGGGATAGCTGGAAGAACAGAGATTTCTTCTCTGTGTGCAGGGCTGCACAGAGGGAGGGAAGAGATGCCTGTGCCCACCGGCCCCTGGCTCGGAGCCCTGAGGCTGCGGAGGCAAGGGGAGCGGGCTGAGTACGGTACCCCCGCCTGCCTCTCTTGCCTCTTTTATTTGAAAGGGCAGCTGATGACAGAACTGCAAGGAACATTTGTCTGTGACTTTATCACTGGTTTCCATGGAAAATATTGTGTCACAGGGGAGTATGAATTCAAGGTAGGAAAAAGCTGAAGAGTCAGAGAAGCTGGGTAACTGGGCTGCTGCCTCTGAGCCAGGGCAGGTGGGAAGAGGCAGGTCAGGGACGGCACCGGTATCTTACTGGTGGGCTTCCTCGGTGGTCGGCTTGCACGTACAGGCTGCACGACTGCCGCAGACAGCTGGGGTGTCCAGCAGGCTATGGTGGCAGGGCCACGGGTTATTTTTACAAATCATCACCCTTGCAAAGGTCTTTCCCCCAAATCACACCTCAAGGCCTCCCTGGGCTCCCACTACCCCTACTCACCCAAATCCCTGCTC
>NW_009633450.1:0-239 GCF_000690535.1 Cariama cristata
TTATTCAACCCCACCCCCACCCGTCTGGTTTTCCCCCCCACCACCTTTACCACTGCTTTCCTGGTTACACAAAGCAACTTAGGAGCAGAAATCCAGGTTGGCAACTTGGGCTCGGAGGGCTCTAAATCACACCTGGTCCGTTCACAGCAGAAGTCTTCTGCGAAGGACTCACCTCCAAACGGTCCCCCAAGGCTCGGAGGTGAACCCAGAGCCAGATTAATGTGAGAGCAGCTTTGTGC
>NW_009633450.1:297-600 GCF_000690535.1 Cariama cristata
AGCCACCAGGCTGCAGCCCCGGGCAGGCAACCAGCACACACCCTACTTGCCCTCTCAAACCTTCCCCTCGTCTGCTCAAGTGGCTGACTCTCCCGTGCCTCAGTTTCCCCAGCCATTAAATTGGGCAAAAGCAAAAAAATCTGGCTTGCCTCCATGAAACACTGATATTTCAGGAGATTAAAGAAGTACCTGAGTGTTTGATGAAGGACTAACAACATTGCCACCTGCTAAAACAAAATGCCCATCTGCCATGCATTCAGATGATTGCTCTTCGTGCTGGCTCATCACCAGAGCAGTCTTGGA
>NW_009633450.1:714-13120 GCF_000690535.1 Cariama cristata
GGGGTGGGGAGGGGAAGAGATCTTCTGCTATACCAAACCAACAGGTGCCTGGACTTGTACCTAGCAAGTTCCAGCCCTACCTTATACTTGCACGTCATGGTGCTCACGGCGTGGCCTGCCCGTGTTCCCCTGCAGTAAGTGGGAATATTCCTCTGGCTGTCTCTGAGATGGGAGCAATTATGATGGGACCACCCGGCTTAGACCTTCGCCTTTCTTCTGCTTTCAGTCCCTCTCATCTCATTTACACGTTTCTTTTCAATCACTTCTGCAGAAATGTTTCTTGCCGCCTGGTAAGTTAAAATGGGGAAGTTGCCCATGAAATACACCCAGAAATCTCAATAAAAAGGAAGCACATTAACGCCAGATCAGAAGGAAGTGCCTGTCCTCTTTCCCACTGTCTCTTCATTGCAAAACAGCTTTTTTTTTTTCCTGCAGGTATTTACTAAGCATCCCTTAAGTGATCAGGAACAACAAAAACCACTAAGCACGTACATTGATGCTTGCCTCACTCTGTGGGCCGCTCAGATGTGGTCACACTGCATTTTTTCCTTTCTAAATTTGGTGAGAAGACACAAGAGATCCACCACAAAAGGTCTCTGTTGCTGAAAAAGAGCCTGTCCCAGCCTTGCAAGTACTTACAGGAGTAATTAGGTTTAAGCATGTGAACACTCCCGTTGACTTCACCACAATTGCCCCCAGAGTCAAAATGAAGTATGCACCTACAGGGTGTTCTTTTTGGAGAGGATCGGCCCAAACCTGCCAGTGACTCCCGTGGTCCGAGCCAGCCAAGGACGCAAGACGGAGGAGTCCTGGCAGGCAGAGACACAGAAAGCAGCCATGGACCAGCAACAACTGGGGGCCGAGTGAAATCACAGCAGCACTCTTATTTCAGGCAGAGATGCCGGGCGATCCACAGGGAGCTGAGGAGGGGCAAGGAGGAATGCAGCCGCTGTCACCCAGAGAAGGCAGGAGCTTGCTGGGTGTAGGGAGAGGAAGAAGCGATAGCACACCATTACCTACCAGAGACAAGATCCTCCGTGTAAACGGGCAGAGGGAAAAGCTGTTGATTCCCCCAGCAAGAGCGCCTTGGTTTCTCTCCTGGGGGATGCCAGCGTGAGCTCCTCATCTTGCAAGCACTTGGCAGCCTTCCACCCCAAGCCCAGGACTGACTGCCTCTCAGAGATGGGGGCCTTCAGGGAACAGGGCTGACAAAAACCATGCTTGGGTGATGAAATCCAGGACCAGAAAGAGGTCGTGACATTAGCTCTTACTGGTCTAAGGTGCTAGGATCATTTGGAAACACCAGAAGTGAAGCGGTGAGGGAAGAGGTCCCTACACCACAACAGGCAGTGGGCTGAGCTCTGCAGTGCTCCCGGGGAGAGAAATTCCGGTACTGGATTCTGCCTGGAAAATCCTCCTGCCTTCCCAAGGCGGCTGTGCTACTCGACCTCTGGGGAAGGTTTCCTGCCCTTCTCCCTGGCTTTCATCTTTGAGAAAGACATCGGATAACGACAAGAAAACTCATCCTTCCTCCGGCATCACCAGGGTCCTGCAGGACCACCGGGAGAAGAGAGCAGAGCAGGACCTTTTCTAATCTCACAGTTTGCAAGAAGAGAGGGAACTGTGCACAAAGTGACACATGGACAGAGTCACTACCCCCATCTCCATGGGACAGGGAGCATTTAAACCCACTATTCAAAAGCAGAAAAGCAAAGGGACCACGGAGAAAGAGCGGTGCAGGAGAAATCCCACACCATTGCCCTGCAGAACAGAGGCGCCTTCTGTCCCCTCTCCTCCCTCGCTTGCTGCCGAGCCCAGGTGCATCACTCTGAGTCACACCACGTATCCAAGAACAGTAAGGTCAGCATCAGTCCCACAGCTGCTCGTATCCTTTCACAGAAACAAACCTCCTGGTCCCACCAGGAAGTGGGTAGGAGGACAGCGAACACAGGAAGAAAAACAAAGAATTAATTCATCTGTTATTTTTTGGCACAGTGTAAAGCTAGGAGAACGACCATAAATCTCTGCAGCAAAACCGCACCCCACTATAGGAGCAGGGATACCTGGAGCACCCAGAAACACGCTGCAGGGCACCGGGGAGCTTCCCAGAGCTCTTCCCAGCGGCGTGGGAAGCAGAGAGGGTGAGAGGCCGGGAGGGAGCGAGTCTGTCTCCATCGCTGCGGGAAGGAGGGCAGGAGTCCCAGAGAGATAGGGCTGCACCAGTTCCCGTTAATTACACAACCACTCTGCTATGTAGGACTAGTTGCAAAATCAGTTGGAGGCTAACACATGGTCTAGGAAAAAAAGAAACAGAAAGAAAAAGACTCTAGTCCTGCTAGCAAAGCAATGCAGCCCGAGCAATTTTCTCCGGTACTGTTAGGATGCAAAGCACTGTCAGCGTGAGCCCCAACATACAGTCGCCTCGCGGGCCAGTCCTTTATAGGTGCCATCAGCTGCTAGCATGGTTTTCAGAGGTCCGTGCCTCCATGTCAGTGGTGGGATCCCACCCAGGGAAGATGTTCTCGCAGGAACAGCCTCACATCTTCAGCGAGGACTAAGCAGCCCTGTCTCAGCCAGAGACCCTGCACTTACACCAGCAGCCCCTCCAGGATGATGGAGTAGATGAGGGTCTCTGTTTTGCCTTTGAAGTGATGCATCCTTCCCTCTGCCATCCCAAACCTCTCTCCCTACCCTGACACTTCCCAAACCTCTCTTTGTCAGGCACATACAAGCCCCACTTTGAAACCAGCCTGGCAGACATCAGCACTTGCCGAGCCCTCTGGGAGCCCCAGTTCAGCGAAAGGGGCATACCAGTTGGTACGTCAGCCGTGTCGATGGTGTGATTTACACATTAGCCTGACGGATAGGGTTTGCCCATCTCACCTTCATCCCTAATTCCCAGTTAGCTCAGTCCAGCTGACTCTGCCAGCACTCACTTTTGGGCAGCCAAATAAAGAGGTGAAAACAGGCAGCCAGAGATAATCCCAAGGAAGCAGCATGTCTGGCAGCCAAAAGCAGCACGTTGTCTCCTTCACACCAGAGCAGCTTGTTACAAGCTCCAGAAGCGTGCTGTCAGGAGGGCAGGGCATCTCATGGGTGCAGTTAGCTCAGGGTGCAGGGGTAGGAGTCCAGTCCCAATGATGCTCCCCTGCAAACCTTCCTCTGCCCTGGCCGTGAGTTCAGAGGGGACGTTCCCAAGTCAATGCGTGACCCCATGGGGGTTCAGGGAGGGGGTGCTGTAGGCAGGAGCTGTCTTGGCTCAGAGCTTTTGCCTGGCCCACGCGCTCCGAGGAGGACCATGAAGAGCATGTGTAAGTGTGGGCTGGGTCCAAAGAGTCAACAAACACTGTGTCAGTCTGAAGTACTTGGCTTGGGCTCAATGATGACTTTCTTCCTATGACATCCAAAGAGGCAGAAATGAGAGGGAGAAGAAGCCAGGTCTAGAAGGAGCATCCCTCTTCCACTACCCCCCACCCTCACACAGAATAGAGGAGGGACTTTCCCTGCAGGGCACTTCATGGGTATATCCATAAACCTAAAATCCCAAGAGTTTTCTTCATCTGCCGGCGAGAGGGGATGATGCAAGCTTACAAGCCTTGTAAGAGAAGACGCTTTTGCTCCAGGGGTGATACAAATGAGGACAAAGGATGAGGGAACTGAGGGAGAAGGAACCAAAAGGAACATCTGGGTTTCCCAAAGAGGGAGGAGGGAAGCAAAGAGAGACGATGTATGCGTTAACCGGGCAGCCCAGCATGGCTAAAGAACATCAGAGCCCCTACTGTGGTAGGTGCTGTGCAAACAGGGAGAGCTACCACCTGAGCCCCTGTGGTGAGCTACCGTCTGGGCTTTACAGACCAGGGCCGAGGCCAAGTGACTCAGCCAAGCCCTGGAGGAGTGCAGCCGGTCCAGCACGTCGAGTCAGCGTGGTTACTGCAGTGTGCACCCTATCTATATATTAGGTTAAATCAACAAAGCCATTGGGAAAGAGACAGGAAGACAAAACAGTGGCTGCAGATAAGATACTCCCAGCCCACGCAGGAGGGTCATCACAGGACAAGAAGGGAACTCTTGGCCTCGAGGAGACCGGCTCCATCTCTTTGGGATGCCTCTCCACAACAGGGCCAAGAAGCAGGACAAAGAACTCCAGCCGAATGAATAAGCCTTGGGCAACTGCTGCCAAGAGGTTGTCCCCCCACCAGCAGACACCGTAGGAAATGTCTAAAAAAGGCCTCCTTTGCCTTGTCACTAGTCTTCGCTGCACTGAGGTTTGGAATGCTGCGAACTGAATTTGAACCTTGAATGTCCATTTAAAATAAATGGAGCGGCCTTTGCTTTGGCCACGTGGGTTAGATGGACACTGGGCAACTGAAAACACCTTCAGACATCTCCCATGTTTAGCATCAGAGGGGACGCAACCTTTAACAGAACCTTCTTTCACCAAGTGGCATTTGTGGTGTGTTTAAGCGTCACCCAAAGCCAAGCAACACTTTTGGTTGCTGGGCTTGTAGGATAGTACCGCCGGGCGAGTACAGCCCTGTGCCCAAGCCGTACTGCTCAGCTGACCAGCGTAGCACAGCTTTCAAGAAGTGAAATACAGCTTCTGCCCGATATAAACTTATTAGCTCATCTGCAGCTGGCTCGAGGCTCTGATGTAGCACCGCATTGTGCAACACAAGCAGTTTTAGGAACCATTAATCCATGCCTCACACTGCCAGGCTGGTTACTCCAGCTGGGGTCAGGGTAGGCTAATGGATTAGAAGGAACTCCCAAGCATCATCCTACAGTTCCTGCTTCCAAGCTCTACCCTCACTTCAAGCTGTACTTTGCCCTGGGGAAAGGCATCTAATCTCAGATTGCCAATATCCACCCATGCCTCCCTCACCGAGCTGGGCAAAAGATGGGAACTGTTATGAAAGGGCAGGAAAAAGTATCCTCATGTATCCAAAAAGCCTGAAGACCAACACGTACCTCCCTCAAGGGAGAGGATAGTCATTAATGCTCCAAAATGAGACCCAACAAAAAGTTCAGAGGAGCCTTTCTGCACAAGGGGTGGCTAGGACTGTATGCAAGAAGATGGCAACTGGAGTGGAAAAGTGGCAGAGAAGACAAATGCTACCCTAAGGAAGGAGAAGCCCGCCCCAGAGCAGGGGTGCACAGCCTATATATCGCATTAGTCTGTCCTTCAAGCCAGCTCAGCTCAGACACGCTGCTGGCAGCTCCTGTTACGTGAAGCCAAGTGACAACTGCAAGGAGGCACTTCTTTTAAGAGGAAATAATTATTGCCATCAATTTTATCGGGGGAGAACTTTGCCTCTCCCAAACGGCTGGCAGTCGTGATTGTTTGGGGTCTGTCAATAGTTGAGAGTTTGTCGACACTAATGGCTCTGGAGCAAGATTTCACTGGAAAGGAAACTGCTTTTGCAGCAGAAAAGCACATGCATGCACAAGCAAAGAAGAAGAGATCATATTTTCCAAGCTGTCTGGCAAGGACTTGATAAAAGGCATTGCACATACTGTCTGTTTAGCTGCAGCAAGCAACAGATACTGAGAGTTGGGAGAGAGGCTTCTTGGTAATGCAGAATTAATCCCTAGCAAAGGATCTATTTTCAAAATGAGCATGAGAGTGAAAGAACCGAAGACCTCCAGCTGATGCAAACTGGCACAGCTTTACGGCAGACAGCGGGATGGTGCTCATGTACACTAGCAAAAGCATTCGGGCCTACGCGTCTGTGCGATAGCAAGAGAAATCCAAATAAACGGAGCTCCAAATAGAGTCTTGCACATCTCAGACCACTTGCTCCCAGGTGGCTCCAAGTTTTTAGACCACTGAGTGTAAGTCACCAATCAAGCTAATAGTAGAAGCCCACTGACTGCCATTTCCATTCCTTAATAAACCCAGCTGGGTTTGCTGATGTATCTTCCTCTTTACCCATGTATTCCCTGGACAGGTACCAGACACCCCAGGCTGGTATGACCCACCACTGCTCCTTGGAGATGGAGTGAACCCAAGTAGCTCCTGGGTTTAACACTCACCCCAAATGACTCAAGATGGAGCCATCAGCATCAGCTCTACCGCCAGCCCCAGCAGCCCATCCCAGGAGTGACTAGTTTAAAGCAACAAATAACAGAAGGTATTTTGCCCTGCCTTGCTGCAAATTCTGCAGAGGAACCTCCCTGCTCAGGCATTGCATGAGCAGCGGTGGAGCCCCCAGAAAGCCGCTGCGGACCTGCCCGTGAGAAAGACAACTCCGAGTGCCGAAACCTGGGATTAAGACACTCCAGCCGCTGCCTCACACATCTGGTGTGTGTTAGGAGGGATACACTGGCAAGGAAAATACACATGGGCTCCAAGTGGGGCTGGTTAACCCATTCGTGACTGAGCCTCTGTGGAGCACCCGGACAGGCTGAGGACTGCGAGATACCTGGCCAAGCTTCAGGAGAACTTGGTTCAAATCTCAGCAGTGGCCTGGCTTCCTCGGTGAAGTTGGGAAATCAGGGAGCAATTCAGGTGCCAAAACATAGGTGTCAAGTGCCACTGAGGATGCCGTGGGTTACCCAAGACGGTGTTACATGGGTCCAGTAGGAAACCACCTCTTCTGGGTACCCAATATACGATGGGCAAGTCCTACGGTTAGGGCATCTCTTCCCCTTCCTAAACATCTCAACTTCAGCTGTCTGGCTTTGCAGCAGAGATAACCTGTCCTCTTTGCCCTGGGGCAGTAGGCCGTTGGGATAGCCACAGAGCACCCACCACAGTGACACCCTGTCCTTGGCTGGGCACAGTAGGTGCTGCTCTAGTACCGATCATACCGCAGTCATGCCATGCAGGATGGCTGCCTTCCCAGCATGCGTAGCACCTCCTAGGACCTATTTTTGACCCATCTACCAGATGGCTATGACCCAGAACACAGCCTGGGTAAAGAAGCCCCTGAGTCCCTATTGTACAACTACACCCCTGTGCCTTCCTTTCATTGATGTACATCCTCAAGGTTTCTCCTTATGAGAGACTTGAGGAGAACAGAACCACCCCATGAGATCCCATTCCCCATACATTTGGCTTCAAAAGGTGCCAAAGCACCTCCCCAGTGAGCCCAAAGACTCAGCCTGCTGAAGAGCATGTTGGATTCGTATTAAGGGAAGAGGAACTGCAGCTACAGGAGCTCAAAGCTGCTGTGTGAGCTGGGTGTTGCCTTGGGCAGAGCAGAGCCCTCCCTCGCGTGCACCGGGTACGGTCCTTCCCAGAGAGGTTCACATAACCGGAGTGTACCAGGATGGAGTGATGAAGGATGAAGGAGGAAGAAGTGAGAGCAGCAAGTCCTTGCAGCGTTTCCTCTGAGCCCCTGAGGACCACAGCAGGTTTGCACTGTCAGATGAAGCCAGATTATGGTCCCAGGAGCCTGGCAGCCATCAATCCTCCCTGGAGCCTGGGCAACAACTGTCTTCGGGCCAGGACTCCCACCCCGCCAAAAAAAAAGCTGTTCCTGATGAAAACACGGTGCTGATGAAGCCTCGGAGCATCTCCCGGCCAGGCAGTCTGCCCAGATGCGAGTCAGTGTCCCGACAGAGGCAGCAGCCAGGCTGGATGAGTGCCCAGCTGGGAGCAAGCCCAGCTCTGGGGAGAGCACGGAGGCAGCAAGGAGCCCGCTTAGCCACCGTGCAGACCCTACATCCAGGCACATGGGTCACGGGGGTGATGGATGCGAAGCAGAGGGGATGCAGGCAGAGCATCGGCCAGGGCTGGGTTAGCGGGGTCATAGCAGAGGGGCCCAGGATCCCCAGGGCGTGCTGAGGTTAACCACTTTGCTGCCATGGAGCCAGCTGTGATACCTTCTGCCCTTCCAGTTACTGCTAGGAAAAGGGCTTTCAGATTTTGGGAAAAGGCCTGAAGCCCTCTGAAGCAGCACACCATACAATACCCATGTGGCCAGGGAGGATGCCCAGAGCAGAGGGGTGGAAGGAAATCCCTCTTTCCTCCCACTTTCGCAGACCAGCCCTCCACACACCTCGCACATCTCTAGGCTGAACTCAGCCCTGCCCACGGAGCAGCACTCATCCCGTTTCAGCTGCAGCAAACCTGGGAAAGCCCACGTAGCTTAACCCGTGTGGGCAGCACGGCCACAAACCGACGCTGAGCTGTCCCAAGGCCAGGACCCCAACCCATCCCAAAGTGCCATCATATCCCACCCTGACAGCAGCTCTCCCTTGGGGACATTTCCACCTTGGGGGATGCCTGCCTGCTCCATGCAAGGGGTAAAGCCCTGCCATGCCCCAAAATTCTGCCTGGACATCTCCGTTCTATTCATTGCTGCAGCTTTATCGGTGCTGTCAGACAGATCAGGCCAAGCAGAGCTCGCCCCCTCGTGGGGTGCAGCCAGGGGATGCCCGGGCCCCCCGCAATCGGAGGGGCTGGGTGCTGCAGGAGTGCAGGCTGGGCTGTGCCTCTGCCTCCCTTCCTCCAGAGAAGCAGGAGCCCCGGCACCACCTCAGCCAGCAAAAGTGCTTTTCCACCCCACGCCAGCAATGCTGATCTGGCAAAACCTTCTCCTAGCAGCCCCCAGGATGGTCCCTGGGACAGCCAGCCCAGCCTTCCCCACAGCCAGGTCTCTCCAAAAACCAGGGGCAAGGGATTCCCACAAGCTTCAGAGCAAGACTTCACCTACAGAGTTTTAAAACAGCCAGCCCTCCAACCAGCAGAGAGTCTTCTGTGGTTTAAAAAAAGTAAAATTCAAATAAAGGCTGCTGGGGAATCCCCCACTTCAACTCACGCACGTCCAAACCCGTAGCTTTACATTGCAGAATAAGCTCAGAGGCGAGGCAGGACGACCCAGGTTTGGGTGGCTGGGTTTTTTTGCAAGGAGAAAGGGGCAATGGAGGCACCTGATACCTCCCTATAATTAGAGACAGTTCTTTATCCCTAATGCCACTGCCAGAGCACCTATATCCAATTTGGAAACACTAAATATTGCCCAACTTCATTAAATTATCCATCTGGCCCTCCCCTGTTCATTTCCCAGCTGGTTTTCCACTTTAATGAGCCCAGCTGGGTCAAACTGTGACCAGTTACTCCTGAGCAGGGATCCACCATCCCTCCATCCCTCCCCCAAGGAATCCGGTGTGCCGAGGGGTCCAAAGACTCTCCATGTATCAGTTTTCCCAGGCAACCTCTTTCCAACCATGGGTATACTTAGCAACAGCAGTCATCCTAGCAAGGACTCTCGAGACTTCTCTAAGGATCTGGAGAATTCCAGACAGCTGGGGATAGACGGGGCAAAGAAAAGCCTGGGGCTTGCGAGTGCAGCAGAGCCTCTCCCCAGGCGGTGACCATACATGGGCTGCCAAGGGCTCCCTGTAGCTCACGGGGTGGGAAGTCCCAGAAGGAAGGAGACCAGGGTGGAATTTGGGAGAAGCCAATCTCTCATCTTCCCAGAAAGGGTCGTTGGGCATTGGGATGGGCTGCCCAGGGAGGTGCTGGAGTCACCATCCCTGGAGGTGTTTAAGAAAACACTGGAGGTGGCACTTAGTGCCATGGTCTAGCTGACATGGTGGTGTTAGGGCAAAGGTTGGACTCAGTGATCCTGTGATTCTGTGATTCTGTCTCAGACCCCATAGATGAGAGGAACCTGCCTGATGAGCCGTGCCGCAGCTCAGGTCCAAATACCCTACAGAGCACAGCTCAAGCTGTAGGGATGTGCACAGCCACGGGTGTAGCAACTAAGGTCAGGGGCTACCTGAAGCCTCCAGAGCTTTATGGAGAGTGCCCTGAGTAACAGACCCAATACATACTGGGCTCCCATCCTCCCACCATCAAGGCAGGGCAACCCAAGCAGCCACCTCTCCAGAGTCTACCCCCCCTCCAGCTTCTCACTTCTTTTGGGAAGGCTTCGCATCAGGCTTACACCGCAGTGGTTTCCTATAGAGCAATTCCAGTTCATGGAAGAGAGCATAACACCAGTTTGGTTTAGGTGGCATTACACTGGTGTCAGCAAGACTTTGCCAGCATGTCCCAATTTGCATGGGGCAACAGAGTGAGCTATGTCCAAATTGGGATTTCTAGGACATTTTCTGATGCAAGCTCCTCTTCTATATACACTGGGCACAGTTAAATAGATAAGGCTCATTCTTTAAGCAAACCCAGCACCTTTTTCTCCCCGTATCTCCTCACTGTGCATTTACACCAGGGAGCTTTGGGATTTACTTTCCTAGCAGCTCCATCACTCATTGCTCACACCGCCAGCACGCTTTAAGCTCTTTTAGGAACACCGTCCTGACCCCATCTAGACACAGATAAGCTGGAAGAGAGCTTTGCCCTCGAGGAGAGAAGATTAGAAAGCTGAGCTAGCCACAGGCTGAGAAAAGGTAGCCCCAAACAGCAAGTAAACACTTCCTTCCTCCCTCCATTTTGGGAGTGGAAATCACCCAAGCCTAGCAAGCATTTGAACAGTGCAAGGAGGAGCAGGAGAAGTTTAGAGCTGCACATGAAACTATTACACAAATTGGGAGGGAAAGTAATTCTCCGCTTTTTAAAAACAAAAAGGAAGTTATTTCTGCTACTGCTTTTGCCATCGAGTTTCATATTTCATTAAAATTCTAAAATGCAGCTGGGAAGGAAGGGATGTGCCACCCCACCGTCAGTCTTCACATACACACATTTTAAACACGTTTCTGAAGGCTGTAAGAGTTGGAGTGCTACAAAACGGACCCCTCCAGATAGCCTCTTGTTTAGCTCTAAACTCCAGGAAGGCACAGAAGGGGAAGAAGCTGACCCTGCCTCACCAGCAGCCCCCATCGCTGGCCCGGGCTGTGCCAACATCCCTGCACCTGCCGCAGCAAGGGGGGGAGAGGGAAGGGTCAGTTGCCTTGGGCCACCCCCAGCACCCGTTCCTTGTCCCTGCAAGGTGAGCTGAGCCTGTAGCAGGGGCACGGCCAGGCTGGAGTGATGCTGGGAATCACACAGATGATGCTGAGAAACCCCTGCGCTCCCCCAGCAGCCAAGGCTTCCCTTTTGTTTCAGCAGAGAGTCATGCACAGAGCCTTCCAGCATCTTTTGAAGCTTCCAGTCAAATCTTCAGCCAAGGCTAATTGCTGTCAGGTGTCAGCCAAAACCCTTACTGCAACCATTTAGTGACAGGAGATGACACACCTTTCTCCTCTCATTGTCACTCAAAGGGAGGTTTTTCCTATCAACTGCCTTGGCTTTCCGAAGCCTTGGGGAGAAATGCTAATGCAAGCTTTGAAGCTGGAAGCGAAAAAATCAGGCAACCCCCCAAGCTCCCTGGATGCTCAGCCTGAATTCAGTCCAAATCTGAGTACTCCTTGGTGATACACCTCCACCGCAGGCAGATGTGGTCTCTGCTACTGATCTCTCTTCTTCTAACCCCCATGGAAAGCTGTCTGCTTTGGAGCAAACCAACCCCAAATTTTACAATCACTGCTGATAAAGCAACAAAGTAGAGGGAGGTGTATAACCTGACAGTAACTAGCCTGAAACATTGCCAGGTTAATTCAGTTAGAGACCTAGGGGACACAGAAATCAGATGAGCCCAGCAATCGCTGCAAGGAGAGGAGATGGCTCCTCTCCACCCACTGGTCTTAAAGATGGGGCTGATTTCAGCTGCAGAGCAGGTCCAGGTCACCAGACCCCTCGCCTCGCTTGCCTGCTGCTGGAACTGCCTTTCCCCACTTGATGACCCCCTCCCAAGGGCATCAACTCCCTCCCAAGGGTGTTGAAGTTCAAAGGAGAGGAGACCTTTAGGAAGTCTAAGTCTCTCCCTGGCTGGAGGAGCTTGTCAAAAGTCTGCCAGAGCATCTGACGCATTTCAGCCTCATGGGTCATCATCGTTTTGGCCACTCATCCTCCTTTCCCACCATCATCCCCTCCCAGTTTCCCAGCCTCCCAGTTTCCTGGGACTGGAAGGCAGCCGTGGCATTGGCGTACCGGGTCCCCAGGTCTCACCTCTCACTCTCCTCAGGGGATTCATCTCCGACTTGGTTCACCACACCTTCCGCACCCTTCTGGCACCCCTCCGAGTCTGACATCTTCTCCCCTGACTGGCACGGCAGCCCCGCGGATGGCTCCGGCACGAGGTGCCGTCGCCGTTTCACTTTTCCTGTGCTCAGCAGAAGTGAGCTGTGCCGGAAACTTCATGGGCTGAGTGTTTGGGGGGATGGGAGAGAGGCAGAGGGAAGGAAAATTTGGGGTTTTTTTGTTTTGTTTTGTTTTTTAAAACCGTTAGGACTATTTTAAGGTTTTGCCTCTGCTGGCAGCTCAAAATGGGGAAGTGCTGGGATAACCCAAAGGGAAAGCAGGGGCCACGGACATCCCCACCATGGCAGGGAGAGGAGTGACCCTCACTCCCCAAGCTGCCCATGCTTCTTTGGGGACAGCCAGCATCTCTAAACCACAACA
>NW_009633450.1:13358-32992 GCF_000690535.1 Cariama cristata
GCCTGGTGGGAGATGCCAGCAGACCATGGTGGCATGGCCTCACCTTTCCTCCCTGCAATGAAGGGGATGAGCAACCCCAGCTTCAGACGGGGACCAACAGCAGAGAGGTCCCCCCTCCCCATCCCCACCACACAGGCCCCACCAAAGCCTCCCCATCCCCACCAGGACCTCCATGGTGGGGACAGACCCTGCTGGCACCATGGCATGGGTTGGGGTCCAATCCCCCAGGCAGGCAACACCCGCCTCTCCCGCCAAAGCTTTATTTACACCACTGCTGCCAGGACGCAGCTCTTCACAAAACCAGAGAGAAACGGCACCCAGTCGGTGCCCCGGAGCCCGGGGGGACGGCGGGGACAGGAGAGAGCTGAGGACGGGTATGGAGAGGCAGGTGCTTAGGATTCGCCAGCCTCGAACATCTTCTTCCTGCCCTCCATGCCGGACTTCTCCTCGATGTTCTTCCTCCAGTCACCGACATCGCGGAGGTCCTTCTCCTGGGGGAGGGATGGATGTGTGGGTGCGAGCGGTGCCCCCCGGGATGAGAACTCCCCCGGGCAGGGCCCTTCACCTGTCCACCCATGGAAAACCCCATGTCAACTAAAGGAACCCAATTCCACCCATGCTGTACATCTTTTTTTGGACTGCACCCTCCTTTTTCAACATCATAGGTGCCAGAGGAGGAAATGTTGAGCAGGAAGAACATGACGGAGAAAGGCTCATGCTCAACCCTGCTACGAGCCCTGAAAAACGGGGGCCAAGTCCTGTCTGCACACAGGGGAGAGGGAAGGCGTACCTTCTCGGTGTCCTCCTTCTTGACTTGCTTCAGGTTGGCTCGGAGATCCATGCAGACCTTGTGCTTGGAGCCCAGCAGAGCCCGCAGCATCGCATCGGCAGACATGCGCACCCTGCGCAGGGGTGGCCTCTTGAACTTACCCCGCAGGTCAAAGAGCTTCTGGCTCAAGTCTTCCAGCTGCGGGAGGATGAAATGAAGAGAACGGGGATGAAATGAAGAGAACAGGGCAGAGAACGGGGCGTGAGTTTCATGAGATGGACCCAAGCGACATGCGGAGACATGAAGGATGGGCTGGAGACTCCCCTGAAGGATGGCTCTGGGGGAAACTCACCTCCTTGACAGTCTTCTGTAGCTTCACCTCTGTGTCGTACCTCTCCTCATCCACTGAGTCTATCTTGGCATGAAGCTTTCTGCACAGGTCCTGGGAGGAAAAGCAGAGAGGGATGTTGACTTCTAGGACCCACATGCTTGATTCCTCTCTCCTGATCGCTCTGGCTCTGAAAGACCTCAGTCCAGAAGACCAGATAGGGTCAAGACCAGAAGGTGAATGGTGGCTTGCAGGCCAAGTCCTGGTCTCCATGCTACTGGCTTCATGCAAATGCTGCCTCAACACATTGTTAGAAATGCAGCTTTCCTGCCAGCCAGACCACTTTTTTATTTTTATTATTTTTTTGCAGTAAGACCCCAGCTGCCTGTCAAGCCAGTTCCACATCCAGCCAGCTCCAGGGCACCCACAGGTGAGAAGGGGGTCAAGATGGGAAGGCCAATCTAGATCCAACAGGCTGACTGACGGACCCAAATCTTTTCTGCTCTGGCACAGTGAAGGGGTTAAAGAAATCTTTACCTGAAGTTCCTGCATGGATCCTGGGAGCGACAGAGGAGGGCAATGCTCTGCCAGGTAGTTTTGCTTTTCCACTTCTTTAGCAGCTGCTTCTTTTTCTATTTCGGTGGCAGCAAGCTGGAGCATAGCACTCTGGAAGACAGCAGGAAGGTGGTCAGCACAGGGTGGAGGCAAGGGAAGAGGGCAGGGAGGGTCAGCAAGGGAGGGAGAGCCCTGATGGAGAGGCAGTTTGGGGAGCTCCCATCAATACCAGCATGTCCAAGCAAGGGATACTGGTGAGGACCCAGTAAGGAGTGGGGTGGGGAGCCCCGCACATTGTGCATTGTGGACTTTTCCAGGAGGGAGAGTGCCAAGAGGTGGCTGGCTCAGGATGGAAGATGGGATGGTCAGGATACACCTCGCCCAGCCCAAGCAGCGCCACGTACCTTCAGGTGCTGCCGACGGGCAGTGGCTGCCCTCCTTTTTTTCTGCAAGTGGGAAGAACCAGAGAAAAACAGGTTATCGGGCACCCATTCCCCTTTCTGTTCCCCTTCCCCATGCAACCCTACAGTCTGCTGAGGTCCTACAGCCCTGCCAAGGAGCTGGGATGGATGGCTTCACACCCAGTTGGTCCCCAAACCAGTGGCACTCGAAGAAGAGGCTCCCTGCCGAACCCACCTTTGCCAACCTCAGGTAGCTAAAACCTACAAAGTGCCTTAGGAGAAGAGAATAAAGGTGACGAACTTGAAGATACACACATAAAATATCACTTCAAACTTGGCTTTTGGGGACTTTTAGCCTTTTCTCTAATTTCCCCTTCACTCAGACAGGTGTTTTGCTTTGCACTGAAGCTAACGATCCCGATGCCCCTGGTCCCTCAGGAGCCATGGGATGTCTTTCTGAGTGGTCCATGGCACACCCGGTGAGAAGGATGGCCAGGCAGGTGAAAACATGAAGGCTGGGTAATTTCTTGGAGCTGAAAAGACCCAGCGTAGGTGATGCTGGAGGGGGTCCATCACAGCTGGAGGACAGACGGATAGGACTACAGGATCTGCAGGCTTGGAGGATTCTCTGGCCGAGAAAGGTGGAGGGCCACGAGGCTGCGGCTGCAAGACGCAAGCCAGCTCCCTCTTCCCTGGGATGCCAGGTGAGAATTAATGTGGGCAGCCTGGAAGACCAAACTATTTATAAAAGAAGCCACAACTTTGATGTGCCGCTGCATTGCAGCTGTTTCCTCAGCATTTTGCCCAGAAGATCAAGCAAGGCTGAGCATGGCTGGCACAGAGGAAACCCACCCCGACATCTCGTATGCTGGGGGGGGGGGGGGGGGGGAAAAGGGAGTAAAAAGCAGCATTTGGGTGTGAGTCTGTGGTGCATAGAGGAGGAAGTGGATAAGGATCTGCAGAACAAAAAGTAACAAAATCTGACATGTTTTGCATATGCAAATGGTGCTAAGGCCCTCCTGACAGGGCTGGAGGGCTCTGCAGAGAAAAGGCGACCAGCTCAGAGATGCAGTGCACCGTTAACTGGCAGGATTTTGCTCATACGAATCCAGGCATAGGGCATGACAGGGCAGATCCCTT
Source organism: Cariama cristata (assembly GCF_000690535.1). Taxonomy (NCBI): domain Eukaryota; kingdom Metazoa; phylum Chordata; class Aves; order Cariamiformes; family Cariamidae; genus Cariama; species Cariama cristata. The sequence goes on from NW_009633450.1 coordinate 16,552, forward strand.
GAGCACGGTTAGCCCAGAGCTTGTTCTCCACCTCAAAGCTGGTACCTTAGCAAAGAGTGCCCTCCAAGCCTTTTCTGAGAGCGCTGGGTTTGGTGGGGAATAAAAGCGCGACATTGTGGAGTTTCTACCTGTCCCTGAAATCCTCTTTTCTCTCAGTGAGGACAAGCTCGAGCTTGTGGTGTTTCAGACATATGGGGAGACGCCAAGCAAAGAGGAAGGATGGAGCAACTTACTGAGAGGAGATGCGGAGTGACAAAGCCATGCACAACCCTCCCACACCTTCCCCTGCGTTTCCGCAGCCACCCCCAGGCTTTGAGCCCAGCCCCGTTCCGGCTTTGCTGAAAGCCAGGGAGAATTTGCTAAGGATGCAACCTCCCCCCTGCTCATGCTCCCCTGAATCCAGTTCTCCCTGGATTGCCTTTGAGAAGCGATTTGACAGAGAATGAGGGGCTCGGTGTGAAGAAGAGGATGCTAAGCCAAGGGCTGGGTAGCGGAGGAGTGACGGAGGAGAGGTGGCTCTGGTCCACTGCCTTCCCAGCACCATCTCGTGGCAGGCTGGGGAAGCAGGAAAGGAGGGGAAAAAACATCTAATTCCAGGCCAGAAGGCAGAAAAGACCTTCAAAAGGGATTTTTCTTCTTCTCATCTTTACCAGGAGGAGTCAGCAAGAAAGCCTTGCCATGAACCATTCTTCCCCACACACATACTCAGCAGCTGCTTTTCTCCTAAGGAGGAGCGGTGAAGCCAGGATTGATGCCATGAGCATTGCGAAAGAAAAAAACCCAGCAAGACACACTTACGTCATCACTGTTCAGGAAGAGCCGATGGAGAAGGAAAGGAAGAAAGAGAAAGGGGAGAAAGAGGCAGTTAGCATCCTAATTAGAAACAAGCAGAGGCATCTTAACAAGTGCAAAAAGTTGGTGGTTGAACGAAAGTTTATAAATGCCAACATATTAGAGACAGAAAAATGGGAACTTACTCGGCCATCTTGCTTTGGATGGTTGTGAGCCTGCAATGAAAACCAAGACAAAAGGTTCACAATTATTCATGCTGGTGGTGACTTTCTTGGGTTTGAAAACAAAGCAAGATTCCTTTAGAGGAAAAACAAAAAAGGGAAATAAAAGCAAACCTGTTCCTAACTTCTCCAAATTTTTGTCATATAGGGAACTAGGCTGCAGTTTGGGGACGAGAGCCAAACATGTGCCTACTCATAGCCACACAAACCTCAGCTTCGGGGGACTTCGGGACTGGACCAAATAGTGCTGGGCCAGAAAAAGAGAGATTTATGACAGTAATTCCTGCAGGTATATCTCTTGTTTGGCCCCCAGGAAACCATTTTACACAATGAAGGAAGAAGAGGAAAAAGCTATTTTCAGTTTACTGTTTCACTTTGCCGTGCAGTCTTGAACAAGCAATACCACAAAGCCTGCAGAGGGTCGGCGGTGACCCCAGGTGAGAAGGACGGACTTCGGAGGAGGATGCTGCCGGTGTACGCACCCATTGCGTGGGGCAAGGGAGCCTCAGCACAGATGACATAGAACGGGGTTGAAAGTTGGTATTGAGTTAATAAAGGCACAAAGAGTTTCCCCAGACAATTCCTTGCATTTCCTTTAAGTGGAAATTTTACAGGGACAACACAGCATATTAGGGAAGAGTTGGAAAAGCACCTTTGTTTTGCTGTAAATGATTTCTCCGAAAATAGAATTTTAGTTTTCTAGCACAGCAATATCTCCTGCTTCTATTTCCTAATGGAAGGATGCAGGAGTGTTGGCCAAGCCCAAACTAAGCCCATCCTTTGCAGAGCAGGCAAGCCCCCGAAACACAGCCACCTGCAGACCTGGGAGGCTCTGTCGGGAGGTGAAGTGTTAATGGGGGCTCATGCCCGAGCGAGGAGGCACAGCTTGCAGGGCCAAGGAAACTTTATCCTGGAAAATGTGCAGGCCCATCACATTACTTTAGGGAGGAGGAGGGGGGGGAAAGTGCTTCTAAAAATGGTCAGGGAGCTGCAGAAGGAGCTGCAGCTGTCTCCTCGGAGGGCAGCCTTTCCCCGGTGCCAGCCCCCGTGACTCAGGGAGGTCGGGGCAATGCGAAGCAAAAGCCACCGCAGGTGGCTGGGCTACAGCTGAGAGACAGGGCGGCCGAGGAACGCCAGCTATTTTTATTTACATCCCTGCCCCGTGCACACAGGCACCCACTTCGGCGGAGCAGCGATGCCGAGGAAGTGAAGGGACAACGCCGGGCTGTGTTTCGCTGCCTGCAACATGGGCTTTAAATCACCTGTTCTGGGGACACACACGCACAGAGTAAATTTGGATGTCGGTCCCTGTCCGAGGGTGTTTTTGGGGAAGAAGGCGCTGCAAGGACTGAGTTGGGAGCTGGAGGAAGGGGTGTAAGCAGGGCGCATCACAGAGTTACCGCAGGCAAGGATCCCACGTCCTATGGCCCCAGGGAGGTCGGTGTTAGGGAGCCTGTGGTTGCCCTCGTCACCCAAGCCAGAGCAGAACCAACCAAGGGAGGGGAAAGCATGAACCCAAAGAGAAAGAAGGTCACTGGAAAAGACAGAGGGAGACTTTCCAATGCATAGACCCTCTCCAACAGGCAAAGGATGGAGAAGGTCTTATTAGCAATCCCTGTTTCTCCCAGCAGGTCACCCCCACTTGGTATTTATCTCCCTAAAACTCAAGTGAGTGAATCTACTCCCCCCGCCACCCCCAAAGAGCAAGCTGGGTCATTAAGAGACATGCAAAAACGGCTCACCCAAGTCTGGAGGAGAAAAATCAGAGGGTCCCGCTGGCCGGACAGGACAGACTGGCGAGCCGCAGGCAGCTGGCTGAGCAAGGAGGTATAAAAGGGCTTCTCGGGTGGCTCAGCAGAAAATCCACCTTCTCTTTAAGGGCATGGAGACCTTCTCAGACCAATGATGTGCAAGAGTCCCCTGTGCACCTCCCTTGGCTAGGGCAGGCCAGGCAGGCAGCCCCGGAGGAGAGGGCAGCCACCCAGGATGGGGACGGAGGGGTAAGGAGGGGGAGGACATCCACCCGTGGGGTGGGCAAGCCAGGTCACCCCGGAGGAGCCGGGGAGGTGCTTTTCCTTGGAAGTGCCGAGGAGGGACCCTTCCTCTCCCTCTTCCTCCCACCATCCAGCCCCACTAGATATGGCTTCAAGGCTGTGGGGAGCCTGGGCTCCCTGCACACAGCCAACCGTCTGCAAGGCCTCTAATAAAATTTCCCTTAGGAGACACAGAGTGACTTATCCATGGACAAGGCACAGCTCTGTTCACCTCCAAGGTCTTGGGAGCAGCTCTGCATTTCAGGAATGAGGAGGGGGAAAGAGCCTGCACCCCACAATCCACCGCCAATAGCATGTGCAAGAGCAATCCCCGAGCAAGCTGCCCATCACTAGGCATGCTCTTTTAACCTCACTTACCACACGGGAAACATTTGCAGCTCCTCCCCGTGTGAAGTATTTCAACACAACTAAGGTTTTTTTAAAAAACAAACCTGTGGAGCTGCTGCAAGGTAGCCCCAAGGCTCACTGCAGCATGGGGCTGGGGAGAGGCAGCAGAACATGGGGGAGCAGCCCCCCACTACCCATAAGAAAGGTAATCCCCTCCGTGGGATGACCCAGACTCGTATCTCCATGGGTCTAAAGGAGAGGCAGGTGGAAATGTAGCTAGAAATATTCACCAACCCCAGTGACAGCAAATGTAGTGCATGTGTGTAGGGGATCCCATGGAGACAGGAGCCCAAACAGCTCCTGCCCGCCTCCCCCAGCCCAGGCGCTCCCTCCCCTTTCAGCTGGGGTTTTTTAGGCTGATTCAGATGTGGCCCTGACAATATTTTCCAATTGCCTCTCAGACCTTATATAGATAGCGGCAAATCCGCTGCTGCAGGCTTCCTGTTTCACCACTTTTAGCATCGTGCAAGAAATGCTGCAGATGCGGTGAAGGAAGAGCAAGTCCTTGAGACGGGGCTGGTGTCTTGTGAGGGTTTGCCCCCGTAGCAGGCGGAGGAGAAAGAAACCTCCAGTGCAGGCAAGGCTGGGTCTTCTCAGGTTTTGTCCCTCTGAAATGTCAAGAGGTAGATGGTTTGGGTAGTGAACATCTCCGTATCAATGTGTGCTGGCCTGTAGATCTGAGCTACCCCCTTGCAAATCCACCATGAGACTCTGGGAAATGCACAGTGAAGGTGCAGTTCAGCAGAGGTTTTGGCTGCTTTTGCCCTCATCTGGGCTCCCATGCCGTGGCTGTGGGTCAGCACCTAGGGAAGGAGCCGGGCTTGAGAAGAGCTGTAACGAGGATCTGCCTGATCCAACCCTCCTCCCCTCCCACCTCCTGCACATCCATGCCCCTCAGGTGGTGAGCTCTAGTGGAGACAGGGGTCTTCAGCTCCAGGCAGACCTAGAAAACATGGAGGTTAAACTCCAGCAGCTTCTGCTCTCAGGAGCAAGGCCAGACAGAGGGATGAGCTGGCACATACGGGAGGTTCTGACCTATGCTTTAGAGAGACTCAGGTGTGGCACTTCTGGGCCAGGCTCCTCCGGGGAACCACCACATGTTGGAAGGACTAGGCTGATGGATCCATGCCAGCTAACCCTCATGGCCATCTCCTACACCCGCACCTTGCCTCCTTTTCAACATCCTACAAGCATCAAGTAGACAGGCACTATGGAGTGACATGACACCAGATGACACTGTGTCTTATTTCCAAGGATGACACCGTTAGCAAAAAAAGAAGCCTTCTGCTCAATGGCAATTGTGCTCAAGGTAAAAGTTCAGGCAGGACCGCTGAGCAAACCAGTGCCTGACTGCCCTTTGCGTTCCCAAAATCACATCAGACCAAAGCAAAGCATATGGCTCCCATCCTGCCCAGGACATTCTCTCTCCCTCCAGAGTGTCGCTAAAAGAGCTCCCCACTCTCACTTCCACCAACACTAGCCTCTAGGAACTGTTACAAAGGAAAACCATCGCCTTTGCATCTTGCATCCTACATACTGACAGCTACAGTCACCTCATTCACCCAGGAGATGGAGTTAAGGCTTTTGGCTTTTCCTCTTCAACGCCACTGCCAAACAACACAGCCACCCCGTCCGTTTAGCTCCATGCCATCTTCCTTGACAGGGAGTCATTCAGGCACATGATGTCGATGCCCCTAGGCTGCAGGGACATCTCCAAACCCACCAGCAGGTCCTGATGACACTCCAGGATGTTCATGACCTCGTAGGCTGCCAGCAGCCTTGTGCTGTGCTTGACCATCAGGTACTGAGTCATGCAAGTAGGACCTAGAGAGTAACCATCCCTGCAGTGGATGAGGACACACTTCCCTTTCTCCAGCAAGTCTTCGATGCACTCAATGTCCCAGAAGTAGGGCTGCCCCATTTTGTGATGATCCCCGTGGAGCAGAGCCTGGATGTTGACCCTATGCCTGAATCCTCCCCGTTGGCAGGCGGAGGGGATGATGCTCAGGCTGATGCCGCTGGGCAGGCTGCTTATGTCGGTGATGCTGTCAGTGCTGCTCGTGCACAGGTTCCCCAGGTAGATGCAGTCGGTTATCCAAGCGATGATGGGTCCTGTGAAGGGGCAACATGCAGGCTCCCCTAGTTTCAGACCAGTGGGCTCCTCAGGATGTGGGTTTTTCTTCCAGCTCCCCCTGAGGGATTTCTTGGAACTGGCATGGGGCAGGGAGCTGCAATCAGGCTCAGAGACCCGAAATGGTGGCAAGAAGAGGGAGAAGTGGCTGGAAAGCTTGGCCTTGGCTGGGGAGTCCGCTGGATAAGGCAGGAGAGGAGCAGGGGTGGGACTGGATCCATGGGCACAAGAAAGGGATGCTTGTGCCAGGGACCCTGTGCTGTGGGCTACTCCTCCTCTCTCAGCCCCTTCCATCTAAAAAAAAAAAAAACAAAAACAAAGGAAAGGACTGGTGAGATCACGGAAAGGCAGCTCTCCGGCTGCACGAGCAAGGAGACCTGAGCTGGCAGCACTTGGAGGCACTAGAGGCCCTGAAGACCTTGCACATAACCAGCCCAAATACCCAGCCATCCTATTGCCCCGGTACAGGCACAAACACACTGTAAAGGCTCACCTGGACCTGTAGACCACTCTGCCAGTCCTGGGGTGCCGGTTTGCTGGAGCTGTTGTCGCCCTCCTGCTGATGGTACTGAGCAGAATGACCAGTGCATCCTGCCAGGTTGCAGGGCTACAGACACCACATCCCCACCCTTCTCTTCATGTGCTTCACTTCTACTCATCACCAAGTTTGGACAAGAGCCTGTAGGAACAGAACAACTCCATATGGACAGGCACAAGTACTCACACGTGGGTGTTTTCGATATAAACACTGGCCTTGAAGAGAAACAAGGCATTTTAATGACCCCTTCCACTCCAGAGGGACACTCTTCGGTGTGGGCTGCTGCTTCAGTTTGCAACTCATCGCAGGCTGGAGCCAGGAGGAAGGACAGCATTTCAAAGTGGAAACACAGAGGGGTGAAGAGCAGCTGCAGGGAGAGGGCAAATACCAGAAAACCCCTCTGGATGAAGCCCCTTCTGACCACAGTAGCATCCAGGGGCTTCAGCCTCCGGCGATAGAGGGGCTGTGTTGATAACCAGAGTTAGGATCACTCGGTTCCCAGCTCAGTCCCAGGCACACACCTCAGTCCTCACAGGAGCTTTTCCCACTTCCACCCACGACACTCGGACCAAAAGGTGCCTTGGACCCTACCACAGCGTGACCCTTTCTCCACAGCCCCAGGCTGACTTGGCAGAGCCTCTGGAAAGCCAACATCTCTGCCCAACACTGGTCCATGCCCAAGCCTTCAGCAGCTGATGAGTCCGGGAGGTGATCCCTGTGGCATTCCCACTGAGCCTGCCCCTGGATAATATTAGTGCAGCGACCTGAGACCTGATCACAATCCTCCATGTGTCTGCCTCCTCACAGCCTGCTAAAGACCAGGACATGACTCAGAACATGTCTGGAGAACAGGCTGAGACCTCTGTGTGCTCAAATAAGTATGGTTGCAATGTGTCTCTGCTCTCAAAAGGTCCTTCAGGCTCTCTGTGCCAAAGTGAAGCAGCAGAGAGAACATTGTGTTAGTAAAAAAAAAAAAAAAAAAAAAAAAAGGGTGGCCATAGAGTTCAAGAAAAAGAGTTGATAAATCATGAATTTCTTCTCTAATCAAGGTCAACAACTGCCCTACAAACCAATGGCCACCTAGGGAACGATTCTCCAGAAATTCTCCATTTCAAGCTCACTGGCTTTTTGCAAGTGCTGCGTGACCTCAGACATCACGTTTTTTAAAAAAGATGGCAACTGTGAAGACCCTCGGCAGCCTCACCTACCTGCACAACACTGAGAGCCAGGGGAGAAGAGAGCTGCAAGGAGATGGGCTTCTGGAAGGTCTTTGAATTCAGGCCTGGGAATGGGATGAGCTCAGACTAGGAGAGGGCTGAGCCAGGAAGACTCAACACCTAACCCTACCAAGCATCTTTCAAGAACATCCCCAATGCTGCTTAATTCAGGGGGTTATCCGAGACATGAATTTTCCCCCACGGAGCCAGACCTACGTTTAGCACATGATGCACAGAAGTCAGGGGTGGTGTGGGGTGAGTGCAACCATAGCAGAGAGACCTTCAGAAGAGGGCTTTGCAGATCTGAACATCTCCTTTTTTTTTTTTTTTATAGAATCATAGAATCATTGTAGTTGGAAGAGACCTCAGAGATCTGTCGCATCCAAAGTAAAATTCCCCACCAGCTCTTTAAAACGCTAAAGCCGAGTGTTTTAACTGGGCTAAGTGACACACTTCATGCCAAAATTCAGGCTCCTATGTCTAAACTGCCATGACTTTTATGTAAGTTAAGAGGAAAATGCTCTCCATCCAGGGCAAACCCAGATGGCAACCGGGCAGAAGTCTGCACCTGAGCCAGCCACCTCCTTCACAGGCAATGGGCTCTTCATTGGCCCTTCCAAGGGAGTAATTCTTCTTATCCTAAGCAAATGACTTGAAATGCCCATTTCCCGCAGAGGATTTGTTACCCCTAGATAACCGACTCAGACAGGGACATCTGCAATGTCCACGTTTATGAGCAGGGTGATGAAACACATGTTTGCAAACCTACCATCTTCCCAGCCACTGCTCACAGGACTTCAAATGAGATATGAGTCGGGTTGTTTGCAGGTCGAGGCCTCATTTCAGCTCAGTAGAACTCCTATTCCGAATTGACTTCATGCTTGTTTCTGCTCAAATTGAACTGCAATAAGTGCCCGCAGGGGTTTCATCGCCCCTGCGTGAAGTTAGCAAGGCTGGTTGAGAAATCCCCATCTTGTTGATGTCATCCCTGACGGGTACCCGCTCACCCGTAAATGCCGATCTTCTTTGGGGGACATTTTTTGCCTGGCAGCCTGAAACCTATGCAGTCCGTGTGCTGCTTCGCCCCTGGCTCCAACCTGCTAAGACCTGAAATACGGAGAAATGAGAAGTCTAGGTTTTTTAGGTCTGTCCACAAAGTTCAAATGGAAGGAGCCATCAGGGAGCATCTCCATGCACCGGTTATCACTCCTGTTCCTCGGACTGGGCTGTTTGGGGCAGGAGGCTGCTACCCCCACGACGGAAACCCTCCTCCCTTCCCACCCATGGCAGTGAAAGGTGCACCGGGATGTCAAGTGGTCCTAAAAACACCCCCATGTCACCAGACTGATCCAGAAGCCAAACAAGCCCAGTCTGGGGCAGGAACAGTCCCAGATGCAAGACCCCCAGCAGCAGTCAGGGCAGGGGAAAGGGGCAGGACAAAGGGGGAAAAAAAGTAGGAAAAGGGGAATAGGAAAAGAAGTAGGGATAGGGGCAGGGCTCCTTACCTCTCTCTAAGAAACTGAGTCACATCCACAACAGACTCGGCCAGGGCAGAGGAGGAAGCAATCACCCCGAAAGGCAGCAGTGCACCATCCCACAGCCCCCCACCTGCCCTCCTCTCCCACCCCAGCTCCCGCCTTCAGCACAAAGCCCCCATCCCCTCCCTCCCATGCACCCCCCAAAGACCCTAGCACCCAAGCACAACCTCTCCCCTCCACCCCTTATCCCACCAGCACCCAGCAAGGGGGCTCTCCCAGCACCCCTCTTTCCCATCGGAGTTTCCAAGAGGCCACTTGGCAGACAGCAGCCATCCCTCCCACCCCATGTCACACAGGACCCTTCAGCAAAGTTTCCCCCCGCCGCCGCAGTGCTCTACTGTAGGCGAGGGCAGGATGCCGGGGCCGACGGCTGCCTCTTGTCTCCCCCGTGGACCCCTCCCTGGGGAGCCAGCAACAAAGCAATGTGCCGGCCAGCCTGGGAGATGTAGTTTGGGTGGGAAGCGTGGCCCTGGGCCCCCCAAAAGCAAGCATGGCACAACAGGGGCTCTGGGCAGGAGGAAGGTGGCTGCAGCCCACACCACCTCGCTTCCTCTCCTCTGCTCTGGCCAAGGGGTACCAGCTTTCCTCCATGCCATGCAAACCTTGGCAGCGGCCAGTGACCCTTGCTTGGGTCCTCCCTCCACCATCACGCACCATCAGCCTCCCACAGCAAAGCTTGGGCTCGTGGCATGGCCGGGCGGCTGCCGGAACCCCTTTGCAAGAGCCTCGATCAAAAGGCAACCATCCTCTTGGTTTGCCTCTGGGTTTTGAGCCCGGAGGCATCCTCAAAAGATAAAAATGTGCTTTAAAACAAAAAAAAAGCTGCAAACCTGCATAAGACTCCACAGATCCAGGAGCTGGAGCTTTTAAAAAAGAAACCCATGCATGGTAAAATACACGTTTTGCCCATAAAATTGCAAGACATAACGATGCTAGCTAGCGAACATTTATAAAATGGGCACGCTTCCTCCTGGTGAGAAGAGCTTAGATATTCTCCAGCTCTCAAAAACTGTGAGACTAGCCAAAAAATCTGTGGCTGGAGGACAGCCAGCCCATACCCAGGCTGAACGATGACAGCCCGTAATCATTTTTGTTTCACAGCAGACGACTGGTGACAAGCACGTATAAGGCTCAGCCTTCTCCTGGTGCCGCTCTCCTGTTTGAGTTCCTGAAGTGCAGGGACAAATATCATAAAAATCACTGAACAAGGGAATAATTTGCTTTGGGAGGGACTTACAGAGGTCAGAAGTCTTGGCTCTGGATGTAGATTATAAATCTTTATAGCAAACACCTCCGTTTTCAGTACTTGTCTCCTTTAACAGACCTCTGCCTGGCCCAAGCCCTGTTTTTCACCTTGCCACCGACCTGCAAAGCTGCTAATTGAATGCAGAGGGACTGTCCCTTGCGTGAAGCAGAGGAACCAACTCCCCACCCACCACTCGGGCACCTCGCACCATGCAGACTGGCTTTGCATACCTACTTTTGCCCCCCTTAACCCACCAGCAAAACCCCCTTTGCCCCTTTGGTGCAGGATCAGGCAAGGGCTGGCTCCTGGAAAAAGCCACCCGGCCACCTCCAGCATCGCCACACGGCTGCCAACTGGCTCTGCGGTGACGGGAACAGACTTGCACCACAGCATCATGGCTTTCTCTCCCTCTCACACACAGGGTACATCTCCAGCAGAAGAAATCTTGGCTGGTGAGGCTCTAACAGGGGTCAGAGCCCAGAGCATGGAGACCCAGCTCAGAGCACGTACCTGCCCTGCCCTCTAGATGCAGACGTGGGAATCCAACATAAGCTGAGGAGCAGTTGGTTGTTCATTTCCCCCTCCTTTAACTTCTCTTCTTATCGCATCTTCCACCTGGGAATCTTCCTGCTCCAGGCCCTCCAAGTAACACGAGGAGCATTGATCAGGCAGAAGATGCTCCGACATCTGGCCTTGGTGGATGAGGGACAGCTAGGCTTGCCAAGGCCACGGGGCTTGGAGACCCTTGGACATGTGATGGGGCTGTCGGCCTTCCCGTCAACAGGCTCCCAAGCAGGCTGCGTTCACTTTGGGTGAAATAAGCCACAGAACGAAGCCCAGCTCCACTAGCCCTATTTCATACTAAGAGGACCCTACCAGAGGAGGAGAGTGCTCAAAGCCTTGTTGTAAGAACACAAGACAGATCAAGAAGGAAAAGCAGCGACGGAGGAAGAAAGCAGCCTCGCTGATGCATTAAAAACTGGAGCTGGGTGGAGATCATCCCCACCCACTCGCCTCTCCCTCTTGAGCAAACAACTCAGTTTGCTGAGTTTTCCTGCACCAAGGCTCACCCCAGGCTGCCCAGAGCCAGCCCAGCTGCGCACTCGCTCCCAGGTTCCCTAGCTTCCCCCCTAAAATCGCCGTGGGCTTCCCTCACCAGCTCTGCTCCCTGGGACTCCGCCGGCCATTTCGGCTCTGAGTGGGGCTGAAGGTGGAGAGAGGAACAGCGGGCTCTTGTACTGGGGGTAATGTTTGTCAAGGAGGGGATGTCCCTGCACCTTCTTCAACTGTGTCCTTTTTGGGACTAACATGCATGTGCTTTTGTGCCCAGCCCTGCAAATTATGCAGTGAACCTCAAGGCTGACTTCAAAAAAGGGGACTGGAAAAAGCACATGCACACACACACACACACGAATAAGAAATGCCTGTTCCTAATACCTTCAAAAGCCCTTCTGGGTCCTGCATGGCCCTAAATCAGCACACAGCATCACCAAAACCCAACCTGGCGATGGATTTGGGACCCCAAACCCAATTCAGAGCTGTTCCCTTCTGCACAGCCTGTTCCAGCCTGATTTGAAGCTGAGACCGAACGTTGAGGTTTTAAAGCATCCCTTTACAAGTCTTTCTCAGGTGACTGATTTCCTCCTCCATCTCATTAGCGGCGGCCAGCAGATGCTGTTTCCCCAGCAGAAGCCACACTCCACTTGCTACAGCCATCTCAAAACCACCCTGTCATTTCTTCCCTCCTCACGGCCACAACGAAGCCTGGAGAATATTTATCAAGAAGCAGAGGCAGCAGTTTTTTATGGTTAAGCTCAGGTCATTAATCTCTATCGAGAGTTTTCATAACCTTCCTCAGCTTCACTGTGTTTGTTTAACTCTCGGATGGTCGCTCCGTGAAGCTCTGGGTAATTGCAGATTAACTGCTTTTCAATATTAATGGCTCTTCATTAATGTGCCGGGCTCTCCCCCAGCCAGAGCACAGGCAATAGCTATTAGCGTAGTGCCCGCAGCTCCCCGCAGTGCAAATTACTTTTGTCTTTTGGGCCGAAATTCCGTGATACAGCCCAAATCTTCTGTGTGCTATGGCTGCTTTGTAGCAGGAACGTTTTGGAGCAAGGGTGATTCCCTCCTCCAACCCAACGCAGTGAGCTTCCTCCTATAGATAGCTCAGAGGAGCTGTTCTCCAGCCACCCCAAACTGCAGCATACTCCAGGATGGGTACAGACAGTGGCACCTCTCCGATGCCCTCATCCTTCTGGGAGGGTTCTTTACTTATGTAGCCCCTACCCCAAGGCCCCATGAAAGAGGGCAGGGCAGGACATGTGGCCACAAAAACCTCCCAGATTATGTGAAGCCTGCCCACAAGTGACCCAAGGGCTGCAACCCAGCCTTCATCAGGGTAGTGTGATCATGGCACGAAAGCCAGAGCCTCGGCCCCTCCACCTGGTAGCATCTCCAGGTGCCGGAGGTGCAAACCTTGCTGCGCTAGTCCTGTAGGACCACACGGGGTGGATGTAGCTGACGCTGTGCATCCTCACCTGCATGGTCCATGGGGCTGGTCACTGGGGAGTCCCGCAAACTGAGTCACATTTTGGGGTGCACAAGTCAGCACGGGCTGGGAATGGGCTAAGAGCAAAGCCACGTGGACAACCAGTGGCTGATTTTGCTGTCTCATTTAACCTATAGCCAGGACACAGAGCACACTTATCACAGAGGCACTAAAGAGCTGGATCTCCAACACCTTCCTCTTCAGCCTGTCCTCCCTCTCTCCTCTCAAGCCTCTTAGGGTGCTTCAAGATCTTGGTCTTGTTTAAAAGCCTTCACAGGACACATAAAGCCTTCCAAACAACTCGCTTCTTGCCGAGTTATTCACAACCAAAGACACCATCCACCCCAGGCTACTGGCACATTAATCCTTTACTTTAAAAATACCGATGGACTCGGTGTTTTTGCATGAGCTTGAAGTTCTGTGTATTTGTCCCCCCGGCCCGCAAGAAGCCGGGATGAGCCAGCTCCTGCATCCGCACTGTCCCCTCTAGCATCCTCTGCTCCACATCCAGCCTTGCCCTGGGGTGCTGAGCTGCCCCGCTCTGGGCATTACACAGGGCATGAACTGCACCAGCAGCCAGATCATCTCTTGGCCAAAAAGAGCCCCCAATCCCCTCTTTGCTGACACTGAGCCGGGACCAACACATCTAGAGCAGAAGCCCCTCACCCCTCTGCAAGCCCTCTGTGGGTGGAGGAGGAGACCCTCCACTATCTGGGGGGCAGGGGCAGCTTGAGGTGGGACTTCAGCCCCAGGGCTTTGTCGACAACATCTGGGGGCTGCAGGCTGTGCCACTGGGCAAGGGGCCGGCGTGGGTTGGAGAGCATGTCGGACCAGTGCCGCAGCTGGTTGCCTGTGGCTCGGCAGCCCAGGAAAAGTTTGCCGATGGGTTCGTTCTTGGTCACTTTGTCATGATCCCAGACGGAGATGACCACGTCCACATGCTGGGGGGAGGAGGGGACAGCAACACAAGAAAGACGGTCAGTGGGAGGGGGCTCACCATAGCGGGGACCCACTCAGCCCTGGGTGCTGCAGGGAGACGCACCTGGATCTGACTGAAAGGCACCTCAAAAACAAACACCTCGTTGAAGTAAGGGCTTAAGGTGTTTTTCTTCACGCTTGTCTTCTTCTTCTTCCATTTCTTCCTGTTCAGGATGAGATGCACCTTGACAAAAGGATCTGAGGAGAGAGAGGACACAGCTGGCACAAGTGACAATTTTTGACTGAGGAGCTCAGCCACAAAACAGCTTCCCTGGGCCATTCCCAAGCAGAGCACGGCATCCCACTTGTCACTCCTTGTGGTGAGCATCCACCCCTCTTGCCCTTGCCAGTCACCCCAGAGCTCACCTCCTCCTGCCACAAGCTCACCTCACCGTCCAGCCACGACATCTCCTCCTGGGAGATGCCTCCAGCTTTGGGCAGAGCTGGAGGTATCCGTGCTGGGGAAGGCTGGGAGCTGGCCAAGGGCTGGGTATGGTGGTGGTAGCAGGATGCAGGTCCTGGCACCGAGAGCTTTCAAGGCTTTGCAGCTCTTGGTGCTGTTGTTAAGGCCTGGGCAGGAGTAGGGAGATTTGAGCATGAGCAGCCCCTGCTGACCTGAGAGCCCGTGGGAATCCATCCGCTTCAGCTTCTTAGCTTCCAGGATGAGCACCGTCAGCTTGCCGGTGCTGGGGACGTAGCGCAGCGAGAAGCAGATCTCACCCAGCTGCTCTTCCTGACGGAGAGATGCCAGCGGTAAGCACCAGGCAGAGGAGTTGGATCACCTGGGGCTGGAACATCAGGTTGGCCCCAGGTTTCCTGGGTCTCCCCCACCCTCACGCTTGCCCCTAAGGTCCTGCTTCTTGGGGTGGTGGCAAGCGAAGCAACAGCACATCCCTTCTGGCAGAGTTTTCCACCCACCAGGACCAACCTCCACTTTACTGGCTGCCACCAGGTCACTCCACTGCTCAATGACGTGCTGCAGGCTGACACTGGCCAGGGGCAGCCGGACCTCACCGATGATGTCGTGCTTGGTAAAGCGGTTGAAGTCATAGATTTGCATCACCAGAGTGGATTCAGGCATCTCCGCCTGGGGTACCTGCAGGGGAAGACCCGAAAGCCTAGACTCACTCCTTGGTGGCAGCCCTGCCCCATGGGATGGGGCGGCAGATGCAATACCAGGTCTTTCTTTCTGATGCTTCCCCATCCTGGCTGCAAAGGCATCTCCCTGCCTGGAGAGGTTTTTGCCTAGGGAGCAGTGCCCATAGAATGCTCTTAATGAGACCAAAAATCCATCATCACCTATAGTTTCCTACCTGGAAAGTGAAGTTCTCATTGAAGACAGGGTTCAAGGTCTTGCGGTAAACCTTGGTCTCATACCTCTTCTTCATATCGGACGTTAGGTAGACGATCACGTATGGATCGGATGTGCCTCCGCTGTCCATGGCCTTCAGCTCAGCTGCCTGCTTCACACCAACTTTCAGCTTAAGAGGAGTGATGCACAAGGTCACTAGGTGGAGGAGGATTGGGCCAGGCAACCAGGGGCTCAGTGGGAAGCAAGCGAGTGCAGCAGGGAGGACATCTCCACGCCACGCAGGCGTGAAAGCCGGCAGGCTGTGGGCAGGGCGAGAGGTGCAAGAGGGTATGATCCACCCCAGCAGGCAGCAAAGAAGGACCATCAAGACTAAAGCCTTTTCCCCACTGCACCGCAGCCATGAGCATCCCCACCTCCTGCGCGCGGAAGTTGTACTCCAGGGAGTACTGCAGCTTTCCTCGCCCCGTCTGCTCCGTGCCCTGCTCCAGGTCGTCCATCTCAGGCTGGACCTGCGGCAGAGAGTACCCTCGGGATGTGCTACCGTGCTCCCACCATGCCCAGGACCAGGCAGCACGGCAGCAGACCTCTCAGGGAGGAGGCAGGTGGGGGAGAGGGGAAAGCAGGACGCACGAGGCTGGCCGTGGTGGAGCTGCTGATAGCGTGCAAGCTGACTCTCTCCTTCTTCTTGGGTTTCTTCTTGCCACAGCAGCACCTGATGATGCAGATGAGGAAGAGGAGGAGGAGGACAGCCACTGCCACAGCAATAGCGATGAGTGCCCATTTGGGTACTGGTGCAACATTCCAGGAGTGGAGATGAACAGAAGAGTTAAAACCAAGCAAAAGAATATAGAATACATTTAAACCCCTTCCTGCTGCTTCAGCTTTAAGGAGTTGTACTTTCAAAATTGCCCCTATAAACCTGGACAAGCCCCACGCAGGGAGGCTGTGGCTGGAGACAATTCCCCAACTGGGCAGCAAGGATGCCCTGCGCTCCTGGAGCAGCGCGGTACCACTCTGCAGCATCCTCACCCTGATGGACCCCGCTGGAAAAAGGGATTTGGAGTGAGGGAGAAGTGGATACAGAGCCTCAGAGTCCAAGAGCCTCACTGGATAACATCATCTGAGAGAGCAGGGCAAGCACCACCATACTCACGTGGGATCCGGCCAAGCCAGCCGCCCAGGAAGCCCGGCTGAGCCGTGGTGGTGATGGGGGGGTGTGGGGGAGCGGGGGCCCCGTCCCTCTCCCTTTCCGGGCTGCCACTGCCATGGCTAAATTGGGGCGACCTGGGGACATAAGCAAAATTAACAGGGTGGGGATTTACTTTCCAGTAGCGCGTGTGCTGCCGGTGGCCCAGGGCTCTAATGAGAGCAAACACAATTAAAACACAGAGCTCAGTGGAAGCGTTTAGGGCTTGGCCACCTTGGCAATGAGGTGTGAAATGGAGCGGGAGGGAGCCAGGGGCAGGGGGGGGTCTG
>NW_009633451.1:0-254 GCF_000690535.1 Cariama cristata
CAGTGGGTAGCAGCACCAACACGGGCAGGGAGTGTGGGAATGGCACCGGCATGGGCATGGGCATCAGCACCGGGATGAGCAGAGGGTACGGGGATGGGCACCAGCATGGCATGGGACATGGGAACAGGCACCGGCATGGGCATGAGGCACATCTGTGGGCACAGGACACAGGCGTGGGACGCGGGGCACGGGGATGGGAACGGGGCATGGGCACCAGCATGGGCATGAGGCATGGCATGGGGCGGGGGCACGGG
>NW_009633451.1:285-2907 GCF_000690535.1 Cariama cristata
AGCCTGTCTGCAGTGGGTAGCAGCACCAACACGGGCAGGGAGTGTGGGAATGGCACCGGCATGGGCATGGGCATCAGCACCGGGATGAGCAGAGGGTACGGGGATGGGCACCAGCATGGCATGGGACATGGGAACAGGCACCGGCATGGGCATGAGGCACGTTTGTGGGCACAGGACACAGGCGTGGGACGTGGGGCACGGGGATGGGAATGGGGCATGGGCACCAGCATGGGCATGAGGCATGGCATGGGGCGGGGGAACGGGCACGGGCATGGCGTGGGAACCGACACAGGCAGTGCCTCCCCAGCCCCTCCAGCTGCTTGTGGGCTGCTGTGGGGACCCAGGAGGGGCTGGGGGCTCTGCCAGCTGCCCAGCTTTCCCAAGGAGCCCACGCTGACGGGCGCTGGACACCAGTAAACATGGGAACAATGGGCTCAGTGCCTTTGGCTCCGGGGGCTGTTCCTGGCATCCACCAGGCCGGGAGGCAGCCCTGGCTCTGCCCCTTGCCGTGGGATACTGCGAAGAGTGTTTTTCTGAGCTGTGGGCTCTTCCCCACTTCCAAACGCTGGGCAGGGATGGGGCATCACATCATGCAAGGCCTGGTGCTGGGTCACTGCAGCCACCGCTCTGACATTTGTGCCAGGGAAAGGAAAAAAACATCTGTTTGAGCAGTGAGGAACAGCTGGGAACAAGAGGAAAACCCAAAGCACAAAGCCTGGGCCCTCTTGCACCCAGCGCAAGTATCTCTGCTCAGCCATCATCGCTGCCTCCAGCGAAAACACTGCATCCTCGGAGATTATTAACCCCGAGTGGCTTCACCCCAGGCAGCTCGTGGGGCCGAAAGCGACGTGTGACACTGTGCCCTCCCTGTCCCTGCGGCCACCTCCCCTTGGGACACGTCGCCAGCCCCCAGGGTGAGTTATTTGGCTTCCTCGTCACCAGTTTGCCTCTGCCTGCACTGAGGACGGGGTGGAAGCGGCCTCCCTGTTTCACACCCCCTGAGGATGGATCCATCTCCCAGTGGGATGAAGCTGGGGGGGGTTTCCCCCTCCCTGGGGCTCTGGAGGAGAGGACAGCCCCAGGGCTCACCCAGTTTTGCAGGGACTCACCTTGCCTTCGAGCCAGCAGCCCCAGGGGAATCAGAGAGAGCCCACGGACACACTCGCGTTCTCCCACGGCTGCCCCGTGGGTGCCCCTGGGCTCCCAAAGGCACCTGGAGAGTGCCTGCTCCCCAGGGAAGGTGGGCAGGAGGTCAGCAGGAGCTGCTGGGGACCCCCCCCCCAGACCTCAGCCCCAGGACTCAGGGGATGGCGGGACATCCCCATTTCTCCCAGTTATACACATTTCCAGCATCTCAACAGTTTTCAACTGAATTTTTGAGGCTGAAAAAGCCCAGAACGAGGCCTCCCAGCCCAGATGCCTTAGGAGAGGACCAGCAAGGAGGGATCAGGATGTGGCCCCAGGGCTGCCCGGGAAAGTGTCTCCTACATCAACTCCCTCTTGGTGCCACAGACATCCTCAAACTTGTCTTTCAGGAAAACCAGCTTCAGCCAGCTGCCTCCAATTTCTTGACCCCAAGACCGATCGCTGTCTCTCCTCCCAGCTCCCTCCGTTATTTGGGCAGGATTAAACCCCACGCCAACAGTCACTGCTCGCTGTGGAGGTCCCAGCCACCCCGATTCACACCACTTGGACCAAAACAGCACAGGATGGAGCGAGGGGAGCAGCCACCACCTCTCCCCATCCACCCCGATGCTCCTTCTCAGCCCTACGGGGGAGAACGGGGTGCGGAAATGCTGCTCCCCTTCCCTTCCCTGTGCGTGCTGTCCGACCACCCTCACTGTGGCTCGGCTGGGCTGGGGGGGTCCGGGCTGCGCGGCTCCGGCTACTCACCCAGAGACGAGAGAGGTTCCTGGTGGCCTCCAAGGGCCTAAGGGCTGTGGCCAACAGCCCCCGGTCCCTACTAGGAGGACCCACCATCGATTTTGTAGCCCAGCAAATGCCTTCGAGTGGCAACCGCCCCCATCCAGCCCCGAAGCCAGCAGGCTCCTGGACGTCGGCTCCCCGTATTTGATGGGGCCGAGCCCCTGCTGTCGGGAAGGCAATGCCAAAGCATCCTTCCCCCCAGCAGCCCTCTCTCCACCCCACCGTCTGCAGGACATTTCTCTCCCTGCCCTCCCAGCACTCCCCTCCAAGGCCTCCATCCCCAGCCTGGCACCCTGCCTTTGCCCACGCAGCCTGAGGGTCGGGACGGTCGAGGTTTGGTTGCTGATTTTTTGAATGAAGCAACTGTCACTCTTTCTTTCTTTATTTTTTCTGCCAGATGTGATGGATGCAAGAGAACCACCCGGCTGCTGGGGACCCGAGTGTCCCTGAGGGCAGAGAGGGGCGACACCGGGGGTACCCCCAGCAGCCACCCCCCTACACGTGCCGTATTTTTGCCTACGGACAAGCGATGCTCGGCCTCACCGGGAAGATTGACAGGGAGGTGGTAAAGCAATATAAATACCTCGCTCTTAAATAGCCTGCTGGTATTTATAGCCTGTTGTTGGCAGAGAGTCCGGCAGCTCTGACAAACTCAACTCCGGCTTATTTTTAAGGAAGCATTGAAGAGAACAGGTT
>NW_009633452.1:0-220 GCF_000690535.1 Cariama cristata
TGCAGGCCAAGGAACGATGAACAGCAACAAGGCAGGGCAGGCTCCAGCCCTCGTCTTGGAAAGCCCCTCTGGGGAGAAAAAGGGACTAAAAAACCCAAAAAAACCACAAACAATGGATTGCAGCAGCCTGGAGCTGTCATGCAATCAAGCAATCGGGTACAGGATAGTCTGAGGTATTTTGCCCTTTGATTCGACTTCTTTATGGCATTGTCTAGATTCT
>NW_009633452.1:310-16832 GCF_000690535.1 Cariama cristata
GCTGTTGTCGCTGCTCCCAGGTTGGTTTTTCAAGCGAGCCAGGGAGACACGCGCCTGCAAAAATCCACTTCTTTCAGCCTGAGAAGCGGCTCCTTTCTCCGACAGCAGGGTTTTGCCCCCACCGCAGAGCAGAGCCCGCTCACAGCCAGGACAGAGGGTGGTTTTGTGCAAACATTGCAAAACCACTTCACTGCCTGTTTGTGTTTCCCCAGCAGCCGGGGCCAAGCCCAGGGCTGCTCCAGGACCTGGTCACCATCCTGCCCCGGGCAGGGGTCACACCGCCCACACCATTCCCAAGCCTTGGCAACACCACAGCTCAAAAGCGCCCCGTGGCAGAACACAGGGGCAGACAAAGCAAGCTGCCTGGCTGGGACAAGACTCTAACCCCATCCACATGGTACCTCCTACCTGCTCTCAGACTCTGTTTTTTTATTATTATTATTTTCTTTAAATTACAGGAGCTACTTAGAGTAACAAAACCTTTGGTAGAACCAGGTGATCAGCTTTACCAGCCAGAGGACAATAACCCTCACTCAGTGCCCAGCCCTTAGAGGAAAATCTCTGTGCTACTCATCTACCAGGTGATGAGAACGGCTGACACCGACACAAACTGGGGGGCTTTTTGCCATTCTCCAAAACACATCCTATTTTGATACAGAAAGTAAAACATGGTTTGCTTATAGAGGAAGTGGTAAGAGGTAAAGTTCAGCACATTGAATGCTGGAATTGCATTCAGGCTGGAACAGTTTCACATAGGAAGCAGCCAGTGCTGCAACAGTGGAAAAGAAATTAGGACAAGTTACTGGAAAATAACAGAATTTGAGGGGAAAAAAAAAAAAAAAGGCTGCATGAGCCTGCAGTAGCTGTGGAGACAAAGGCAGCAAGACCCAGCCCCTTGCAGCGTGGCTACTGAAGAACCACAAAACCTCTTCTCCCTGAAACCTTTTCAGAATCTAGACAATATCATAAAGAAGTCAAATCAAAGGGCAAAATACCTCAGATTATCCTGTACCCGATTGCTTGATTGCATGACAGAGTGAAAGGCAGCAGCCAGCAGCTTTTGACACAGCACTACCAGAAATCTGCACTGGCTGTGGTGGGCTGCCAGGTCCCCTCCCTCCATCCAAGCCCCAGCTGCTCCTCCCACCAACCCCACCATGCCAGGGCCCTGGGGAGGGAACCCAGGCCACTTATCCGTGCTTACTGCTAAGAGTCCACATCAGAAACGCAGCTACAGCACTTCTGACCAAGGTTAACTCTGTTTTGTTAAACTTTCTCTGAGAGGGAAATACAAAAACAGCATTTAAGGCAAAGCAAAACATATTCCTGGCTGGGATTTAAAGTACAGGTGAGTTGTATTCCTGCCCGGCACTAATCCTGCAACCACTGGACACCCAGACAGGTCTCAAGTATTTCATATGACTTTGCCAGAATAAATCCAATTTATTTTGATCTTTCTAGTCTGGCAAGGCAGTTCCCAGCCAAGCGTTCACAAGTCTCTACACCACTGTAGGGGAAAACCGTGTTACAACACAGCTGTATGAACAGAGCTAACGCTGGCGTATTTTAACACATTAAACTACTTGATATCTGAACAGAGGATTCTATTTAATAAACGACAGCATGAACTACGTAAATGCACAGTACAGCTGTTCAAAGAATCAAATGAAGCAATAAGAACTGTGGTAATTTGTGCTGCAAGAGCTAAAAACAGCACTTTTCTGGCTTCCAAAGAACTCCAACTTTGGCGTCTCAGGCTTAATTATTACAGTCATCACCAAGAAAATTAAAAACCAACCAGGCACATGTAAACATTTAGAATTCCAGGATCTAAAAATACAGCAGTACACAGGACTTGAGATGGGGGAAGGAACAGGTGAAACTTCCAGAAATACCTCAAGTACCCTAGGTGCAAGTGTAATTTATATTTAAAAAAAAATTAAGCTAGTGATTTAGCAAAAGCACCCATGACTGCACACTGGTCAGGAATACAGCTAGCCTGAAAACTGGAGCATTTTAACTACAAGAGGAAGTCCACGGCACAATGGCAGCAGGAAAAATACCATATTATGTATTTGGCAGTTTTTTATTGATTATGAGTGGTTATCTTTCACATGCTTGCCGCAGTATAGAGCAGGATCCAACAACCCAAGCCCTTCTCACTCCAGCACTCCAAGCATGTTGCACGTTCCCTTCTACAGCCTCAGTTGCAGTAGTGTTTCTCAAATTCACCCATACCACATTATGCTGAACAGATTGCTTACCCATTGAACACGCTCTGGAATAAAACAGAAGTCATTTATTAAAAATTTTAAGTATTTTATTTTTTAAAATTGTACGTTGCTGGCTCCTCTTCAGTGCATTCGGACTTCACCTTCTTCTGCAAGCACAAAGCACACAGTTAGCAAGAACACTGAAAATGCCAGCAGAAAACACACACAATGACATCGAAAGGGGATCAGTGCATCACAACAGGCCACACGTCTGTCAAATGTTCTCTAGGATCATAAGTTCTCACACCAAATTGAGATTAAAGGAATAGCACTCACATTTTCATCTGCTTCATAAATTCCAAAGATCTGAAACAGCTTTGTGTTTTACTACCCTAGAAACATGAGTAGCAGTGACAAGTCACACACGATTCAATAGGAATTCACCAATTGAATCTCACTGGCTTCACATCTTACAGGTTCAGTTGTGGCATATCTAAGCTGTTACTTACCGATGACTCACGAGTTAAGGTACTTTGCATGTTGCTCCTCACACAAGATTTTAAGTATCTGAAGTTCCCTCTTGTAGTTTTAGTGGCAAATTAGAGGGAAAATGTGATTAATTCCAGCCCTGCAACTTAGTTTATTTCACTAAACAGCTACCTGCTTGTGCTCTTGTACGTGCTAATTCATATTCCAGGTTATATTTAAAGTTCAATGTTCATTAAAATATTTCAGAAAAGTAGCTTTTAAAGAACTTTTAGATGGATTAACATCTGAGAAGCAGCTGCTCTATTGTCCCCCTTTTCCTTGCTGACAATTGCCCACCCCATTCACTGGAGCCTCAATGTAGAAATGGTTATTTCTTGTTTGACCACCTATAGCATTCAGAGGACAGAATTTATTTGATGTTGCAGGGCTGAAAAGCCTCAAACAATGGCTACAGCTTAGCTCTACAAAAGAAAGATTCAGGAATTTTATATAAAATTGAGATTAACCAAGGGCAAATTTCAGGCAGGAACTACAGAGTACATCACAGACTGATGGACTACTGAGCTCTTACAGCAGTGTAAGGACACCAACTACTTACTTGTTCACTTGCCATCTTGCTCCCTCCACATGTCACTGGGCATCGTGCTGGATGTGCTCATGCTTGGCTCCTGAACTGGAAAAACATTCAGAAGTTACACTCACCATAATTTTGAAATCTTTTGTACAAACCCACATCTAGAGCAGTATTTTTAACCACTGCTGTCAAGATATTGTGCCCAGATGGGAGTCTGTGTGCTTAACCCCACAGCTTGACAGCAGGTACTAAGTTCTACCCTACATATTTAATGTATTCACTTGCACCGATTTCTCAATATTCAACAATTCAAAGGTACTCAGTGACTGAACATCCAAGTGCCCAGAAGCCTTAATTATTTCACCCATTCAGAACAAGACAAGAAATTATGCTTACTTCCCATGGATGAGCACTCCGGTTTCACTCCGCTTTCATCTTCACCTAAAGGATAACAACTGAAGTTATTATAGTAATACACAGAAGATTCTGACCATTTCAAAACTAACTTAAAAATAAGGTTTTAAGATACATGGACTGATTCGTTGTGAGGGGGAATTTACAAATTATTCCAAAATATTAAGTGGAAGAATAAGGGGCAGAAATAGGCTAGCCTAAACACTTGTAAATAGATGAAGGAATATGCAGGTAGTTGACTGAAGAACTGCACCTTGTCTGAGCACAAACCGTAAATCACCAGTCTGAGTACAATGAAGTTTGATTGCAGCCAGAGGTATACTATCCCTTATGTGAAGGCATTAACAATTTTGTCAAGCTACTTCAACTATTTTACCCTAGTTTGTCTCCTGTAGTAATGCCCTCTTTCTTCCCTTTCATGAAGGAGTGCAATGTCCCTGGACTCCTAGCAGCCCTCAGGTTCAAGTCCTAGAAGTGCTTCAAAAGCCAAAGGAAGACAACTAGAGGTTAGCACTGTCAGTCTACTGGTTTTATTCTCGGCAAGAGATTCTTCCCCTCTGAAGACCCACCCTTTTACTATGGCTAAGTTGAGGGCAAACTGCAATGGTCAGCAGCTAGGGATGTCAAACAAGGTTCTATGCGCACCTCTAGTTGGGAGGCAAATCACACCATGGTCACAATGTGATCTGACCAGGCAGAGAGAAGTTCAAGTTTAGTCTCAAACCCACCACCTGGGTTTTATCATGGCCCTCAGGAGCAGAAGCATAATATGCACATTTTGTTTTCTATGCCATAGCAACAAACACCATGCATAAGGGATACTATATCTTTGTGCATCCTTTTAACAACTCCAGATTCACTTGTAGCCACACTCCTCCCAACCCTCCCCAGTTAGCTCTTCAGTACTGGTGTTCAGAAGCAACATTTATAGAGATGGGGTATTCACAGACCACTGCGGGATTGCACAGCCAAGTCCTAACGTGTCAATCATTACCTAGCAGCAATGACAGAGGTGGGAGAAGGCCAATCCTCCCTTTTTTTCCTTTTCCAGTAAAGCAGCTATTTAACAGTTCCACTAGCTGGTAAGGAGAGAAAAAAAATCTGAAGCTAATTAGCCGATTCCAAACTTGCTAGTAGTGGAAGAAGCCAAGTAATTACCCAGAACAGCATACTTTTTATGCATCCTTTCCAACGTGCTTAGCCTCATTTAACATATTGGAACAAAACACTGGCCTTCCTGATCATGTCACTGCAGCTGGCAATGATTAACAGAGACATGCAACCCCATTACTGCTCAAGTCCTAAAACTACTCACAGGCCTCAGTGTTTAGCTATGGGGAAAACTGCAAGCAAATCAACACTTTGTATGCTTAATGTTACAGTAAAGCCCCCATACACGCTATGCTGTGCTCTCTCCTGACAGCACCTGTATCTGGATCTGAGGGCCTAGCAGGTACGCAGATGTATTCTGACACCACACTTCTGAGGTTTAGGTAAGCTTTTGAGAAAAAGTGTATTTCACACACAGATAAAACCAAGATGAAACACAATGCAAGCACTTTAATGTCATTTCTTGTACCCACTTGTTACAGACTGACTTAGAACAGACATGACTATTTGCTTTTAAGTTAGCTACCACACCAAGTTTCATTACTGCAGACAGTCAGAGCTGGTATGAGACCCATGGTTCAGTCACAAATTGCTTGCTCCAAGAGTGTCAAAAACCTGCTAGTTCAAGTATGTAGAACAAGGCAAATGTGCCAATAACCCCTCCATGACATTCCTGCAGGTCAAGTATCCAGAGTACACTGCAAAAACTAGTCAGATCTGAGCACTGGTTTAAAGATTAATAATTCAGTTTTTGCTACACGACAGTAAGCATACTGCCATCAGTTTTGCTACTGAATTCTAGTCACAGGTAAGAGTAAGCCATCACAAAAAAACCAAACTGACTTTGTGACAAGTGCTGTCACTGCTTGACTAGCTAGAGTTCGGCTACACTCACTGTGGTGTAACCAAAGACCTGCTGTTATGATCTTAAGGTGCAGCTGCTACTTCAAGCTTTCAATGGAACATGAAAAGATAGCTACACAGCAGAAGGCAAGGCTGTCCAGCCGATCCTCTGTTCACAAGCAAGAGCCTTGCCTGGAAGAGAACACCGAAGGGTCCAAATGTGACAATAATACCAGAAACAAGTATGCAAAGCAGAACTTTGCAGAACAAGCAGGAAAACACGTTATACGCCTCTGAAATAAACTGAGCATCAGACAAGAGCTAGATCATGTGCTGAAACAAGGGACCTTGAAATTCAAGTTCAAGAGCTAATGCAAAAGAGCTGGAGATCAGTATGTCTGAATGTCTGGAAATGTGAGCATGTTAATCCTGAAACACTATGTTCAGTATTTCTAATAATGAAGAGTTTAGAATTACATCCCCAAGACTGATGAAAAATGAAATTGAGCATTGCACTACCAAGATGACTCTACAAGGCAGAAATACAGAATCTCATCACTGTCAATTAAAGGCAGAGGAATGCATTATGCAGGTCAATCAAAGATTAAAATAAAGACAACTGAAATGTCCAATAAGCTCTATGAACTACTCACAGGGATCTTCGAGTACTCATTTGTATGTCCTGAAAAATATTCCAAATCAGTCTCAAAGCTGACTGTATTAGCAAGTTTAAAGTGACTATCACGTAGTGCACACAAGGCTAGAGCAGCAGTTACTACTAACATATTTCCTACTGAACCAAGATTCTACACAAAGGGATGCGCTGCAGATGGGCCATTCTGTCACTACAGAAAGTTTAAACAGTCCTTTACTAGGCACTGATAGCACCTAGTTGACTAGTTAAGTGAGTTTAAGATCACATGCCCTCTTCCCCACAGAGCTCATCTAAGAATATATCTTTGTTACATCGGAACTAAGAAAAATCCACACAAGCCGAGTCGTATGTACAAAGGAATCGGGTCTGAAAATACTTATCTAAGAATCACAGTAAGTTGCTTATTGACTCTGAACAAGACAAAGCTTAAAACCGAAAACCACGCAGCTTTGATGCAAGCTTAATGTACAGGTATGAAGAGTGCTGCACTGTAATTCCACAGTCAGAAGTGTGATGTCAGAATACCCACAGTATAAGATTACATAGAAAGTCACCAAGTTATATTATATTGCTTGTTACCTACCTGTATGCAGTCGGCAATGAGAATCTTGGAGCAAGCAGGAATACTACATCCGGGTCCTAATGTCCATTGCCATTTGTGGTACTACGTTCCTCACAGTTATGAACTGCAGAAATGCTGGCTAAGTGCAGTTATGTAGCAGGCCACTAGTTTTAAGTGTAAATTGCAGTCTCAAACTCCAGCAAAAACTTGCTGCCACAGTAAATGGTTGCCAAGGAGAAGCCAAGAATTTTTCTACCACAAAAATACCACAAAATCTCAAAAGCAGTTTCATTTTCTCATCAGCTGTATAAATGATTAGTGTAATGTGTCTACACCAGAAGATAAGATTATTCTGTATGCATTTCTGAGAAAGTGTGAAGATACATGCATAACGATACGTTTCTACATGCTGCAGTTTTTAGAGATCCAAGTGTCAAAATGGGCTCAATTTCGATAAAGCAAGCTAAATTGCAACAGCCAATGTCCTCCAAGTCCAGTACAAAAATGTGTTATGTGATCCAGACCATCCAAAAACAGGTCTGACCAACAAAGCACTTTTCTAAATGGTTTTAAGGATTCAATTATATAAAACTGATTTTATGAAAAAAGTCCAAAACCTCATAGGAACAGATCAAGGGAACATAATTTTCTCACCTCCCACATTTAGCAACTTTATCAGATTTTAAAGTTGACATGTTTGCCAGCTTTTAAGACACCACCTTTAAAAGGTCTTGAAAAGAAGTTGGCTAGTTAATTGTATGCCTGTTTAACACATGCAACTCAAAGCAGAACTTGTTTTAGAAATTCTGCTTATGCAGCTACAACAAAGCTAGATTTAACCAAACTTTCAGATGTTTTGAAAACTGCCAAATCTTTCAATATATTTACTAGTCATGAGTTTGCAACTCAGCTATTTTTAATACCTAGCAACAGTAGCTTACGTACAAAACAGGGGTACCAAAAGACAACCTCTGTAAGGTACAAGGACATCAGCATCCTTCACTCTTCCAAGTTACAGAACTACAAAAGAACATACTTTGGGATATGCACCAGCATCTCTTTAATAAAGAATGACATGTAATCTGAAAAATAAACTGAAAAAATTAATTTAATGTTTACGTTCAGAATTTCCCATCTCGGACACCTTCACCTTTTGCGGGTGTCCCATGAACACCCTCCAGAAAACATATGCATTATTTAATACTACTTCAATAAAGCAAATTGCATCGGTACTGCTGATTTTTAAACTAAGTATCCAACACAAGTACTCCCAAATACTTGGTCCACCATTTAGGAACTGCCAATTCGGAATTTCCTGAATAGCAATTCATTGTTGTAGCATGTTATCAACCCCTAAACTTTTCTGGGAAAGTAAGAAGCATTCACCAAACAAGCTGAGTCGCTATTCAGTGCGCTTAATGTTCCAAGTCAGCGTTACCTGGCATCAACGTTTCACAACATGCCATTTTTTCATTTAAGGAGTAACAGCACTTACAGTAAGTACTTCAAGAGGGATCATCTGCACTCTAAAATACTGCAATCTGACACTAAAGTTTTAACCACAGAGAAAATTTAGCATAGAATTTAGAATTAGCCAATGCTTAGCACAAGGAATGGAAAGATCTTTGGAAGATTAAGGCTACTCACAGAATGCTCGGTAGTTGGGGAATCGTGTGAAGGTACAGCCAAACTAAGTTTACCTACTTTGTGCCAAGCAGGTTGATGTATCCTGCATTAACACCAAGGTATTTTACACTGGGAAGTCATGTTCCCAGCTTATCTGGTACAATGTAATAATAAGCAAAGCAACTACCTTATCAATGAGTCCAGAATGCTTTGAAATTCTTCTGGGGCTTAATAAAATGAACAGCAAGCTAACGAATTCATCAAATCTTCTACAGAAGAACCTTAAAGGGAGTTTATTTGTACTGTGTAGTATTAACTATTAAACTCCAGATTCAGATACTACTTTTGATGCATTATCTCCAAACATCAATAATAAAAGAGCGATAACCATCATGCAAGCAAGCTAATTTCTCTATTTTACATACAGGTTTTTAGGATTTGCCCACCAGCTACACGATTTAAGAATAGTTCCTGCAGTCCCCATAATACAAATGATTGTATTCTGAACTATGCAAATTAGTCCACTCAATTAGCATGAGGACATAAGCAAGTTAACCTTGATCACTCGAGTAACGCTTCTGGTCTTTTTGCCAAGCAATTTCAGTTAAGTATACAATACGGAGCAAGGCCAGATCCTGTAATCTCAGACAGCTTAAAGAGCATATAAATATCACATTAATAATCCTTTAGTTAGGAAGTCAGCCAATACAAGTCATTCTATGAATTTATTTTAAAATAACCATTGCTAGTCTTCTGCTTAAAGTCTTTAAAAGATTCCAAGCAGTAACTGCCAAGGTGGTAAGTGCTACCATCCCACCACCCATTATCCATAGCTAAAAGATGAAATTCATTACATACTGCACTGCTTGCAATGTAGCTTTAATTATTGTATCTTAACAGCACTTGCAAGAGTTCCATTTGCTTTCTTATTGCAGCACAAATTAATGCTCAAAAAATCTGCACCTACTGGAAAGTTAGGCTACTATTTGACCCAATCTTAGGCTAGAGGCATTACAGGAAGAGATCTCACTCTTCACCGCAGTTCCACACCCTCGTCTAGTCTGACCTCTAATCAAGACTCTCAGTTTACTGCGGAAGGTGTGGCATTTAGCCTCATGTGTTTAACCACGAATGGCAAGAAGAGTTACTACATTTAGTTTTCTATTTATTTGAAGCACAGTAAAAAAAAGTTGGTACACTTTGGGAATTCAGTGGCACAAGGTACACTGCCATCAAATTAGGGACGTTATACATCAAAAAAACAGCTAAATTTGTTTTGAAACACTGCATTACATAATTAAATTGTACTCGCCCAAACAGACCACTTACAAATATTAGGTCAGTAAGTTTCTAACATCCATAAAAACGTAGCTTTCTTACTAAAATGCAAGAATTAAAAAGTTGGTGTCTAAACAAGACAGACAAAAACAAACTGGAATGAAACTACAGGTCACATCTAAAATCGGGGCTTTTTGTTTGGGCCTTCATATTCTTCTCTCCCTCTACCATATCCTGTTGGTGTTCCAGGCCCCATTCCTCTAGGACCCTGGCCACCCACAGGCCCCGCACCTCCCTGCCCAAAGCGTTCAGGACGCTATTGGAACAGAATTAACAGTTCATTATATGTAGTTGATGTCCATGTGTGTTAAGAATATATTTTTAGAAGGTTCCGTAGTCAAGGTTCGTCGATACAATCACCATTGAGCCGATCCACAGGTACCGGGAACATAGAAAGGAAAAAAGGGTAATTTAAAAATTAGTTTATTGTAATACATGCCTTGAGGTATGTTCCCACTTGATGCATTCTCATACATCTGTTACAAAGAACAGATCCTCCCTGCAGTGCTAGAAATGTAAGCATTAGTGCAGATGTGAATTAACAACTTTTCCAAATGAGCTCTAGCAATTTTCAACCAAGTTAATGCAAAATAGCTTGCAAACTTCTCACCTTTAGTGCAGTAAAGCTTAGGTTACATCACTGTCATTTCCAAATAAGCCTAACCAGAGAATGTAACTTCAGTTCACTGAAGTATGAGCTGACATTCATAAAATGTCATTATAAACAGAATGCCTACTCACCAGTTAATGGCATGTGCTGCAATAGAGACCATGTGCTTTTCAAGATGGGGTTAAGACTACGGTCTGCTGACTAAACTGCAGAGGCCTTAGGCAGTAACCAAAACTGATTGTGAGCACTACTGAATTGCAAGAAAAAAAAAAGGTGAAAAAGCTAATGACCAGTGATTTATCTAACCAACGCAACTGCTCAAAAGACTTGAATTTGTTAAAATCCCACGTACTCCGGAACTGCTGCTGTATAATATGCAAAACGTGTTCAAAGAACTACAATTTATTCAGCGTTTCAAGCCAGAACCATGCACAAAGGGTTGTGTGCATCCAGTCAGTATCTCCCTTCCCACCCCACCTTCACCACAAGCTCTTGGAAAATTCACAACTTCACAGCATTGAAAGGTTTCACACCAAGATGTAAAAGCTAAATTACCCTGCAATGAAGCAGAGACTTCAGGTATTTTTTACTAGTACCTCTAGTTGCATGTACTTCATTCAGTTACTGTATCGGTAGGTGTGATCAGCATTCAATCTACAGAACTGACAAATTATAAAGTCAAAGATAGCTTTAAACTCTCATTTCAACCGAGTTTTCCACTACTGAGTAACAGAACAATGGTAGGTTGTTTGTTACAAAAAGTATCTGCAACTGAAAATTCACACTTCAAGTTCTTGACTTCTGAAAGTCAGTTTCAATCCTTCCAAGAAAGGAATTTCAGAAAGATTACCTAGGTTCTTTCTGCATAATTCATGGCAGCTTAAGCTTATCTCCAATTCTGTTTAAAAGATACCAGCAAAGTAACTGTGACAGCACTGTGTGGCAGAGATCCCCATCCTAAGAAACTCAAGGCAGTTAAACCGTCTTACTGTCACGCCTTTTGACCATATCACATTTTCCAATATTACCCAAGTTCAGCATGCACCTGTACCATGATTTTTAGGAGGAAAATGTACACAGCATTCACCACAGACTGCCTAACTGTTCACAGGAAACTTAGGAACTGCTTAAATATCAGTAGATTATATAGACACGTTAAGGCCAACGGCACTGTCTACTGAATCAATGATGTTCTGCAAAGTTATCATTCCAAAGATATCGTTCCCCCAAAAAACGGAAGATACCTGACAAGCTACTATGGTAGCTCACCACATTAAGCCAGAGGCCTAAACCCACCCAAAAATCATTCAGTTCAGCTTGTGCTACAAGGGTGAAAGCACACTAATACCGCCGCCTAAGCCAACACAGGTTTCCATCCTACCCATTAAGCATTTCTTTAATCTACATCCGTATTGCTTCAGTGTGCTAACACCAAGCGGGCTCAAAGCCCATTCACACATATAGTGTGGCAAAAAATAGTACAGTTTGGAAACATACCTCGAACGTGAGGTATGCTGTAGCTTTAAAAAACTACCTATACAGTCATGCCCAACACGGGAAAACAAGAATGGGCTGCCATTCCTTTGTGAGATAGTAACCACAAAATGGCTACAGTCAAGGATCACTGGAACATGCCTAAAGCTAAAAAACAGCACTTCTGCTCTTCTATAGCAAACATCGGCATACAGAATAAATGATATGCTGTTTACCATTGATTACTTAAGTTAATCTGCTGCTTAAATAGACATGAGCGCAGATTTCCGAATTAACAGCATACCCATACCAACATGCATCAATCCTAACTAGGCTTGGAAGGGCCAAAATAAATGCAAAGTTACACATTGGAAAGGAGAACAAAAAAATATCTCTTGTCCATAATACAGAATGTCAAATTACTGAAACGCTACTACATTACATATTTTAATTATGAAATTTGTAAGATTCTCTAGAATTTATAAAAAAATCCTTCCAAGCCTAACAGTGATGCAGAATTTCCAAAGTCCAATAACGTCAGAGTTAATTGCAAATATGCTTAACAGCACATTTGAATTCACTTACAACCAACTTCCAACTGTGTAAGCTACCGTAAGGATCAAGAACTAATCTAGTACTACACACTGCCACACTAGTCTTCACATTAAATACCTGACAAGAAAGTCAGTAGTTAACAGTGAAATTTACACAACCATCCAAACACTGGTAGAGAACAATTCCCAACCACAACATTTCCCTTGTGCTAAACTAGGGCCCCCACAGGATACGTTACCATGTCACTTCCCATCATAGAACCACTCATAGCTGCTTGGCCAACTCCTGGATTAGCTTCATAACCTATGCCGCCACCACCTCCGAGAGGTGGAAATTTCTGGGCTGCAGAAGCATAAGGATCTAAGAAAGAGAAATATATAATCATATTCTGACCATTTCTAAGTTAACCACATAAAGTAATTATTTAAAAATTCTTTACCTCCCATGTTCATTGTGGTGGCACCACCCATTCTCATGTCTCTCTCCCTCTGTATAGAAGAAACAACTTTTAGCATGGATAATCTACTGAAATCCATACCTTTCAGGAGATAAAGCACACATACAGCCAACTACTACCATTTCACCTACGCAAGGACATTGCGTTATCTAACCTAAAGGAAGCAAAACTCATGAGTCTTGAAAATACATCAAAAAATCCTGAACATGGTAAGTATCCAAAAACCATGATGATTTCACTTACTGGATCCATATAACCCATTCTACTATAATTCTCTTCTCTCTGTCTTCTCATTTGTTCTTCCATCTCCCGCTGACGTATCATCATTTCCTCTTCCCGCCTGCGACGCTCCTCCTCCTGTCTGATCATCCCAAAGCAGACTGTTAAACCCCAGAAATGTAACACATTCACTTAACATCACTTGCATGAGCATGTACAAGGCACTGAACGATTACACTTAAGCAAAAAAAAAAAGATACTCCAGGAGGAAAAAACTTACACTGCAGTTCAATTTCTCACACACAAACTGAAGCAGCAATGGTGTTTCTTGAAAAATAAAAAAACTTTCATATATAACACACTTTAAAAAACCCAAATGTAACCTTGAAAAAAGTCCCATGAAAGGCAAACCAACCTCAGTTGAATTTCCTTGCGTTTCTGCATTTCTTGATTATGGAGTTCTTCCATGCGTCTCAGTTCTTCCTGACGCCTCATAAGATCTGCAGAAATGAAGCTTGTCAGCAGCTATTTCACAAACTGATATCAGATTTAAACTCAGAATCAAATTAGATCAACCTCATCCACACTACGGCAGACAGCTACTTTCTGAGTATCACTATTTTTAACAATACTTCATTTAAATAAAAATCGAAAAACTACCAGTTGCTCTTTTAAGTCTGAAATTTTCACGTTAGTAGTAGGAAGCACGCATTTATTCATTAAACCATTAAAGAGCCATTCATTTAAGCTAGCATTTAAAGCAAAAAGATGATACAGAATTCAGAGCCAATTACCTTGACGCAAGAGGTTTGCCTGATGCTCATGATAAGCATCTTCCATCTCACTTTCAAGTTTGTCCTTGGCATCTTTCATGTTTTTTGCCACTTGCTCTCTCCAGTAGGAAGCACGAATTTATTCATTAAACCATTAAAGAGCCATTCATTTAAGCTAGCATTTAAAGCAAAAAGATGATACAGAATTCAGAGCCAATTACCTTGACGCAAGAGGTTTGCCTGATGCTCATGATAAGCATCTTCCATCTCACTTTCAAGTTTGTCCTTGGCATCTTTCATGTTTTTTGCCACTTGCTCTCTCTGCTGTTTTTCCATTTCATCTAGAGATTTCCACCTCTGGGAATATTCAAATTCAAAACTGCCAGGCTGAGCAAAACGGGGGGGAGTCTCTCTTTCCCTGCAGAAAGAAAGATGCTCAATCAGACTGGGTAAACCTGGAAATTGAAGGCCACTAAGAGATCACAAGCAGAATAGCAAAATTATCAGGGAACATCAATGGAGCCCTGAAAATACTACCTCACAACTACATGACAGAAAACTTGCTGTGACAGAATGCTGGTTACAGCACAGCATTTCACACGCTTGAACAGCAGTAATTAATATAAATAAATTCTACGACTACCATAGCAAACATGGAGACTCCTGCACTATCACATCCAAGCAAATCTTTCCTCTTACACTTCTACTGCCTGTTTATCTTGTTCTTAACTTCCTCCTTAGACACTCTACTGCTGGCAACTGCCAGGTGCAAAATCCTCAAACAAGACAGGCCTTTGCCCAAGCAGGTACTGCTGCTCAAAACAACAGTATATGGAAAGATGGATTTTTTTCAGTGCCGACTTCCTCAAAGCACTACGTGTCAAAGGCAAGTAATAGTCTTCACTTGAACTTAAATACTTTTCAAAATCCCTGAGGGTCAACAGTTTATATTGTCTCATAAAGAAATTGGAGTCTAAGATTCAGTAATTAATGGAACGAAAGTAGAAAAGCTCAAAAGCTTTCCATATATTAGCAATGTAAAGTAATTCAACAATTTAGGAGCGCTACACTAATCTACACTGTTTTCAAAGACATTGCCTCTACACTGTTAATAGTTTTTGATCAAAGCAAGTAATATGACCACTTTCTCACACAAACAAGACTGACTGGATCGCCCCCCTGCACTCCCTTTTGCAATGCAGGAAGATACATTTCTACAACAAACAGGTTTAATACACAGATGCTAACATAAAACTGCTACTTATGAAGACTCCTATAGACTCTTACCTACTCTTATGCCCAGTGGTCTGCTTCATAAGGCAAATCCATAGGTAACTAGCTTTTACCAATCATGGAATGGGATAAATTTTACTTAATTTCTCAGCATTTTTTAAGTTCCCTATGGGATCATCAACATGAGATACGCTTTAAGTGAAATGACAGTTCTCAACAATACGATGAGCAAACTGTTGAATCTGATTTTCAAGAGCTGCTACATATACCAAAACACATCTGTTACTGGGCTGCAATTTACGCTTTACTGTTTGTGATACAATGCAGAAAACTGTTTGTGTAATGCTTAATGAATATACTAAACCAATTAGTATGTTACATTACCTAAAAATAAACTACTACCAAAAAAAATCAAGAACTGAAAATACTACTCAAAATTCAAAGCCTGTTTCTGAAAAATCACTCCATCTCCTTCAGAGTCTGGCACAATACTACATACATCACCTATATACTCCTTATACCAAAATATAGTGCCTACTTTTGATACATCGGATTCTTCTGAGCAAGCTTTTCTGGAAGACCATCTTCATCATCCAGTTGTTCCAATGGTTCCACAATAACTGGCCTAGGAGTACTGAACAACAACAAAAAAACAACAACAAAACCTCATTTTACTTTTCCAGAAGAATCTCCATTCTTAAGCTGACAATTTTATTCTGCTTAAAACTAAAAATCCTAAGCTGCAAAATACTTACGTTGTCAACAAAAACACTCCTTCAGTACACCGTTCAAATGCTTTTCTCGCAGCTGGCTTTGATGCAAATTCAACAATGCCTTTTCCTGTTGATCGACCTCGATCATCTACAATCACAACAGCTCTTTCCACTACACCAAAGAGGGAAAAAGCCTCCTCCAGCAACTCGTTGGATACATAGGGTGAAAGATTACGCACTGAAAGAGCAGCAGCATGTGTGGCAAACCGAACACGAAGCTGTCGACCCCTCATGGGGGTATCATCCAGTTCTGCCTTCGCAATTTCTGCAAGAGCTCTAGATTCCTAAGGAAAGTTTAAGATCCAGTTTCAGAAAACCAAGTTACATATCACTATTTCGCGAGAATTAAATGGATGGACGTACAGTACAAAAGCCTACCAATTTAATGAATCCAAAGCCTTTCCCCTTGTTGATAAAAACCTCTCCTGGCTCCCCGTATTTGGCGAAAAGTCTTTTAAAGTCTTCGACTGTTATATCAGCAGGCAAATTCCCAACAAACAAGCGGCAACGCTGAGTATATGTCTTCTCCCCGGGTCGCCTCAGAAGAGAGAGGTTTGCTTTAAAACCCTACAAAGAAGCAGATCAGTTCGAGCCATCACTGCGTG
>NW_009633453.1:0-1940 GCF_000690535.1 Cariama cristata
GGACGTAAGGCGCGGTGTCTCTCTGGGTATGGGACGGCTCATCCGGCACCTTTCCTGATCACCCACAGAGTACCGTGTGGTCCTTAGAACTTGTGGCCGGCCCCTCATAGGTCATAAGGGTCAGGACTTCACGTGTTTTTGTGGGACTGTAGCAGAGCCCCGAGCCTGCGGGGAGGTATAAGGCAGGAGGTGCCCGCAGAAGGCAGGGGGTGGCTCAGAAGAACCGTTCCTGCGGATTCTTCCAGGTTCCTTCCCTGACAGTTCAGGAGAGGAGAAGAAGTTCCTAAAGTTTTGGGATCAGGAGATGGCTGGGAAAGGGAAGAGGGTTCATCAGCCTTTCTCAGATCAGTTTTGCTTTCGGCTTTGGGTGTCGATGAGGTCTGTTCTGTTTTAGTCTCTCTGCGGCTGACGGGATGTACGAGAAGCTCAGGAGAGGCGCGGTGTAAACCATCCGGCCCTCTGCGTCTCGATATGGAGGGCCGCGTGTCGGATGAGTCTCATTTCATAAAGCACTAGGTATATTAAAACAGACCCTCCAGACGTCTGAGGTCTCTGCTTCTCCATGCCTTTCGCTCACTTCATTCCCTGGCTTAATTTTTGCACACATCCCTTCCGCATCTGCCCGAACGTCACAGTCGTCGTCACTTAGAGGCATCGACTAGGCACTTCTTCCCAGTGCAGGGTCGCGTCTCCGTCTTCCCTGGAATTTCTTGGAGAAGAGGACGTGTGTTATTTGTGCTCATAACCATCTGGAGCCAGGGGTCTGCCTTCGGTTGCGGTCCTGGGCACGTGAGCTTTTTCCATTATTCCACTTCAGTCTTTCAGTGCCCAAAGAGGTTTGCTGTAGCGTCAAGCCGTGGCAGTTATGTTCTCATTTATCTTATTTTAGCACCAGTATCTGTAGCTGTAAGGCGTCCGTTTAGAGATCTTTGCGTTCACCACGTCACACCGTAGTGGTTTTTCCATCAACCGACTGCTGCTGCAACTTCCTACGGGGCTTCGTAGGTAAGGAGGTAGTTCGCATCACTTGTTTTCTGCGTACTACGCCACGTGTTACTCGGGGCGCGAGGGACCGGTTGTTTTCTTTGTGCTAGGCGGGCACATCAGTAGCCACACCGAGGGTCTCGCGTGCCTCGAGTTGTCGGCGGAACGCTAACCAAGCGCTTCCTTTCTCACGCTAGAAACTCGATGTGTGGATCTGTCCCGCGTGTGTCACATCCGAGAAGGTTACGGATTATCTTCTCTCCCGGTGGCGATCCCCGGGATGCGTTGGCGTACCTGCTGTCGAGTGGTGTGTTCTCACGGAGCCCTTTTCTGGGACTACTTCTCTGCATCCTTTCGGTCTTAGAGCCTGGCTGCTCGCACATCCATCGTCGCCGTTGTAGCCGTATCTTTTTTGTCACGAGTCGTGGCTTTTGACTTCTGGGGCAGCAGTAGATTCTTCTTTGTGGCCACCTAGGTCTTCCCACCTAAAGGCGTCTTCCCTCCGGGAGCAATTCTTCTTCCCGAGAGTCTCTTTGTGTTTCTGGGTCATTTGTCTTCTTTGTGTGCAGTGACTGTTGCTGGGTTTTCTATCAGAAATTAAACTTGGGGAGGAAAAAAAAAAGTTCAAATTGTACAATTTTAAAACGGACTTGCTGTGTTTAAACCATAACTGCCAAATAGCTGTGGCGTATGGTTGATCAGGTGGACGTAAGCAGGTAGGTGTTTGTTCTAAATCTTGGATGTTATGGGCTCCACCACCCCCCGATATCTGGACGGGGTGCTCTGAGGCGCTTTATTTCTGTTTCGTATTCGAGGACCTGTATAAACACAGGCACAGCTTTTCAGTATAAAGGGAATTACTGAGATGTGCTCTTTGGTTTTTTTATTTTCCTCTTTAAAGCTTCACGCTTCCACTTGTGGCGACCGAGCAAGCGAGACGAGGAGGAGCAGCAAGG
>NW_009633453.1:2548-3461 GCF_000690535.1 Cariama cristata
ACAAGGGGATCCCCCCCAAAAAAAAGGGGAGGTCACAGTGCCAAAAATACCTGAAGATTGGGGGTGTGGGGGGGTGGAAGGGGAATTAAAAAAAATATTACAAACGAAATACGGATGTGAGGCGTTGAAATAGAGGAAAATGTCTCGTTTTTACATCTTTGGAAAAATAATTTAATATCTAGAAAGGGATTTAAAAAATCAAAGTCTGTATTCATTCCAGAAAAGATTTTAGAATCTCAACCAAATCCTAAATAGGGATGTACGGGGTTTTAAAATACAAAAATGTGGTGTATATAGAAACTAAAGGACTTTAAAATGCCGAAAGAGTGGGATCTCTCTTGTATACGGAGGCATTTAAAAACAGAAAAAAGGCTGCACAGACAGAGCTGTCTCCATTTACTGTCTGTTACATAGGAAGTCTAAGCCGATATTCTACGTCATCGGACTAGAGATGATCAAGAAGTGTAAATAGGCACCTAAGTCTAAAGAGACGTAATTGTCAATAGACACCTAAGTATTGAAGATGTGTCCAAACAGGTACGTGTAAATACATATTATCTCTATTCACACGTTTCTGTAGGTCTCAGCAGATATTATACGTAAGTGTAAATATGCGTCGGTCTAAACAGATACTAGAAGTGGAAATAGGTACTAGATAGAGAACCTCAATCTGTGCGTAACTAGGTACGTAAGTATAAATGTCTGTGCTCGGGGAGGTTTTGAAAAGGCAAAGGAACCTTCTTTCTAGTAAAGCCAAAATCAACACTTTTTATGTTGTGGAAAAGTGCCGTAAAACACCAAACTTGGAATGTTTGGGAAGGGCAAAAGAACCCAATTTTTAAAGTCTTTGTCCTGCCGCCTTTGGGTGTTGAGCCTTGTAGCCGGCTCACTGCCAGGTTATCTCATGGCTGTG
>NW_009633454.1:0-7118 GCF_000690535.1 Cariama cristata
GAAAAGTATACAAAACCAATATTGAGCTTTTCAATGATGATCAGGGAATTGCAGCCACGACAGCTTGTGCTGCTGCCGTGACAGGGCAGGCACCTGGATGTCCCAGACCGGACTCTACAGCTGACAGGAACCAGATTCAGGAACGCACAAATCATGATCAGAGGTAGGAGAACGAGCAGGGTCCCACAGGGATGCCGACCATGAAAGAAGAGAGTAAGACTCTCATGATCCCTTAGCTTTATACTGGGCATGATGTGGGTGGGATGGAATACCTTGTTGGTCAGTTTTTGATCACCTGTCTGCACTTTTCCACAGCTGCGACCTTTTTACAACTTTTCACTTGTTTAACATAAAAGAGCCAGCAGTGACCTTGGTTCCCATAGGAATAAGTATAAACATGGGCCTTTCTGCATACCAATCCCACCGTTACTTCAGTACCAACTATAAACGTCAAACGTTATCAAGTCTGAAAGCAAACACTGTCTGGAAAACATGTAGCTGCACTTTCAGAAAGTGCAGTTGCTTAGAAGAAACTTAACTGAAAGAAAAACTCCTGAAAGGAGAAATAGTCGTGTTTTAGCCAAACCAGGACAAGGGTGCACAAAACAGTGGATGCCATCAATGCACTGCAGTCGACAGAGAAGGCAAAGAAAATGGAGTTGAGACATAATGACACCCTGACCCTTATCACAAGCTAAGCACGGCTAAACATCATAATTTGTGCCACTAGAGGTCAATCGCAAATTTACTACCTGCCCAGAGCAAAAGGAAATCAGAAAGGAAATTTCAGAGACACAATTCTTCCCCTGCATTGCTTTCAGGACAGCACCGCTACATGCAGACAATTTATAGCAGGTTTGCTGCCATAGACTTAGACTGACCAAGTTTGAAAGAGAAGGAAAAAAGAAAAAAAAGTGCTCACCATCTATTCAGAAATAAGTTGCCAAATTAAAGTGAAGAAAAATGTTTATATGTTAATTGGGTTTTTTGGGTACTTGGACCCTTACGATGCAATTTCAATAACCCAGAAACGTAATGGGAAACTTGTTTGAAGGACAATGTCTTCATGTCTTTATAACAGATCTAAATTAGCATAATTTTGACTTTAACTCTCTTTGACTTTACTGTAAGCAAATGTGATAGGATTGTTTCTCTGTAATATTTGGATTTTATTATTATGGAAATCTGATGCAAAATAGGAGCAGCCTGGGTCCTTTTAAACTGATTACAAGTAAAAATAAACAAGTTTTTCATTAAAGGTAAAGCTTTGAGTTCGTCTTTCTCTTCCTTTGTTTCCTTTCATCCTGCCGTGCCCTCTGGCGGGACCTGCAGTTAGTTAATAAAATGTTTTCAGTTAATAGAAGCTCAGTATTTGAAAATTAACTTCATTTTTCTTTTGCATCACGAAATGATGGATAGAGCTGGGATGGAGTTTGTTAACACTTTGTATCAACTGCATACCAAAATTTTAATGTGAGCAAAAGTCACAAGTCACAAACATCATAACTTGAGAAGAAGAGATTAAATTTTTCTGTGGAGCTAAATTCTGGGGTGACTTACAAAGCAAACCAAGGCAGTTCTTGAATTTGCCTTACTTGCTCTTAAGGCCAGGGGTTTAGACAGATCTGAGTAGTCTGCAGCACCACAGACCCATCACTGGACAAATGAAAGAACCCTAGCATTTGAGCTGTGCTTGATCTGCTTATAAGTTCTAGCTCCTATATAGGACATTAAGTTTGGTTTTATTTGTTGGGGGTTTAAAATTTTTTTTAATGTTCAGTCTTAATAAACACTACCTGCCTCACCCTTGATTACTAAATGTCTGTCTCTCTTTTTTCTTCCCCATGCCAAACAGGTTTTAACTGGCAGATGAAACCCAGAAGAAAAAAACCCCACACATTAAAATTACGGTGTGCAAATATGTGATGAATAAGCAGAACAACTAATCTGACTTGACAAATTCAGTGTCTACAGTTTATAAAGTTTAGACTTCAAAGAAAATTTTGTGCCTTTGAGGAAACTAACTGAAGTCTAGAATTTTCTCTTTTTCTCTAACTGTTAACTAACTTTTCCCTTGGTTGATATTTTGGGACAAGTGAATACTATTTAAAATACACGTTATAATATCAAACATAATGTCCTCAGGCTAATGTTATTTAGCTTCAAGTTTTGCCATTCCTGTGTGCCCATCAAGACATACAGTATTCAGCTTTTTTCTTCATTAACTTCTAGCTGTTTCAAGTTTTATTTTGCAGGACAGCTATGATACCTTAATATGATAATCCTTATTATGTTCACAAAGGTGGAAATTTTCATTCCTGAAACATGGCAGATCTAATAAACTGTTGATTACAATGGCAACCCAAAGAGAAATTTTTGCTTGTTTCTATATAAAAAAAAAAGTTATAAGTGCACCAGTCTGGAACAATTTTTCTTATTTACACACTTATTTGTGATGTACCAACTTTAACCAAATAATTGTGTATAGTACCTATACACAAAAGTATATCATATTAACATGCATCTATTATTTATCTTGTCTATTGAGCATCATACAATGAGATGAGAACCTTATTTGAGAGCCATTCCTCATAAACACTAACAATTCAAATCTGTAATGATTTCTGAGTAAGTTTAATGTCCTTTAGGTATTTTCCAGAGTTCCTTTCAACTGGTTAGCATACTAAATTATAAGCCAACTACATTTTTCTTATTTGTTGAGTTGTACATTACTGTGCAGCAGATGTTTTTGACAGTTGAAGTTACAGTTGTGTTTACCATACAGCATTGTAGCACAGTGTGTATTGTGCAAAAATATCTTGTTGGGTGACTTTGTTTAAAATAAATGTTACTTTACCATCTTCTCCCTATGATGGATTCAATGCAGAATAAAAGTTCTGGGTAGCTAAACAGTACACACAGGCACGCACATGCACATAACATACATCTATTTTGAACCTGATGGGTGCTTGCAAAGTATTCTGATGTCAGAGTCTAAGACATGACTTGTTCTTGCAGAGCTGTGTGTTTGCTATTAGACTAATTTCAGTGTTGTAATCAACTTTTTACCAGATATGACATGTTTTAAGAACTGAAAAAGTCATCTTTGTATTAAGACTGAAAAGACCATGTAGTTTTATAAGCAAAATGTTGTTCAGAGAGCCATCGTTCATTCATCACAAGTTCTTCCATTCAGTTGTGGCAATGGCATTATCTAACCTCCCAACGTGAAATGTGTTCAAGGTCCATAACACTGAGAAATTGCACAAGGGTCTGGTAAAGGGTTTAAAAGAGTTTGTATCATAAGAGAGTAAAAGAATTTCAGAGAGGAATGGAAGGTTTTAAATAAAGGTGGAAAAAACTTCTCTAGAAACATTTGAAGTTAAGGATTACAGCAGGGCTTGCTGTTGGAGGTGGTCTTCAACCGTATTTCATAGAAATGACATGATGTGTTAAATATTGGTTTTCAAAGGAAATGTTAAATTGGTTGAGTGTTTATGCAAATTATTGTTCAGATCTTTCAAATGGTAGTACAGGCACATTTCCTGGCTGTAAACATGAGCAACATTTAATAGAAAATCTACATGTGTTTGTGCTTATATGTTCAGCGAACACTGAAAAGAGTTGTTGGTCCTTCTAGATATGATCAGAGTAACAGCAGGAAAATGTTCAAGTTGCTGTCTAATTACTATGTTTAACTTCTTGCTATGTTTTCCTTAGAATTTTCTCATATAAAACATAATACTACCTAAAGGAATTTACTAACAAAACATATTTCATTTTTCA
This sequence comes from Cariama cristata, assembly GCF_000690535.1. NCBI lineage: Eukaryota > Metazoa > Chordata > Aves > Cariamiformes > Cariamidae > Cariama > Cariama cristata. Next base: position 3,787 of record NW_009633454.1, read on the forward strand.
ATTGAAAGAATATTCAAAAAAAAAAAAATACATATTGACAAATGTTTTGTTTTCTCTGGGCATCAACATGTAAGAGTCATGTCTTTTTCTTTTTTTCTTTTCTTTTCTTTTCTTTTCTTTTCTTTTCTTTTCTTTTCTTTTCTTTTCTTTTCTTTTCTTTTCTTTTCTTTTCTTTTCTTTTCTTTTCTTTTCTTTTCTTTTCTTTTCTTTTCTTTTCTTTTCTTTTCTTTTCTTTTCTTTTCTTTTCTTTTCTTTTCTTTTCTTTTCTTTTCTTTTCTTTTCTTTTCTTTTCTTTTCTTTTCTTTTCTTTTCTTTTCTTTTCTTTTCTTTTCTTTTCTTTTCTTTTCTTTTCTTTTCTTTTCTTTTCTTTTCTTTTCTTTTCTTTTCTTTTCTTTTCTTTTCTTTTCTTTTCTTTTCTTTTCTTTTCTTTTCTTTTCTTTTCTTTTCTTTTCTTTTCTTTTCTTTTCTTTTCTTTTCTTTTCTTTTCTTTTCTTTTCTTTTCTTTTCTTTTCTTTTCTTTTCTTTTCTTTTCCCTTTCATTTCCTTTCCTTTACTTTCGTTTCCTTTCCTTTCCTTTTTTTCTTACATAAACTGTACAAAGCTTCTGAAAGATAGTGGTATTTCTATCACTGAGGTTTAAATATAATTAAACAAGTATCTGATGGAAGGGATTTAAGTATAATTGATCCTGGGTATGGCCAGAAGGCTAGTACTGTCTTTTAGAAAATATTCTGTTTAAACCATGCAGAGGAAAACAATGAAGAGATTTCTGACTGTGTGAGGGCCAGTTTGTGCAACACAGTGCTGTAATGACTTAACAGTTCAGGTTTTTAAGCAAAGTAGCCACATAGTTAGACTTGGCTTGGCCACAATCCTTCAGAATATGATACTTCTAAACCTGACATGCGCAGCTCAATAACCTGTAGGCAAGATGCTACTTTTGGAAAATTGTTAGCTTATTTAAATACTTTAAGAACTGAGCAATTTTGAGACTGTGTCCCAAATGCAAGGTGTTAGCACCATTTGAAAGGGCTGAGTGGAAGGACAAATTTTGATAATGTATGTTGCAATATGAGAACATTTCCTTTCTGAGTCCCTAATACGACTTAAATAAATTCTCACCTTTTTTCCTTTTTTTTAAAAAATACTTTTAAGTCCTTCTACAGTGCAGCTAAAGGTTATGTATAAGGATCTTCCAAGTTTGACCTAAACATAATCCAAAAGCAAAGAAAAAAGTGCAAATTTACAAAGTTAACTATGTATGTTGTACTGACGCATGATTCTAAGCCTGCGCAGTTCACAGCTGCACATACTTTCAACTGGCAGTTATGTCATGGCTGAACTACCTTTGTGAAAATTTGCTAGAAGTGTTTCTGAGTAAATATTTGATACAGAGATCAGTATAGAATAATGAGCAATCAGTATATAGTAAGTGGAAGAGTCCTTGGCCAAAGATGATAAATCTCCAACCCCATCATTGATCCTTTACAGCTGGATGTTGTCCAATCCCCTGTGCTTACTCTCTTTCTTTAGGAGCTAATTAGCAGATTTCCTCAGAAAGACAATTAATTCCTTTTCTGGTTTCAGAAAATGACAATAGCAAGAATTTTAAAGAAGGCTGAACATCAAGATGGAAAGTTCTGTTGCTTGTTCAAAATTTAGAATAGTATGTAGGATGACAGTGCTTGACAGGTTTTCTGGACCATGGGATGGATTATGCATGTGTGCAACTTTTGAAATTGATAAAGCAAGAGGGAGAATGGAAATGCTTCCTTGAGGAAATGTTATCAAGGGATGAATGAGTGCGACTTAGTTCTCAGCCCTTTAGCAGCTATCTACGTGTTGTTGCTGCTAGGCAAGAGTGTTTTGCAAGGAATTGTAGTTCATTCCAAAACAAGTATCTAGGTTTCCCTCTTCCGCTTACTTCCTCTCAACACTTTTCTCAACATATATGGCCTACATATGCAAATGCTTCAGATTGGCATCTACTTATGTTGTTAAATCCACATCCACATTTCTGAGTTAGGGGTTCTTAAAGTAACTCTCACTGCATTAATGAACTAATCCATACTGTTCCCAAACACAAATAAACTCTTGACACTTAAAAAGTCTATGCCCAGGAGTTGAATGACTCATCCATGTGTTACCTGAAGAATCATCTCCTTTTATTTCTCTTCAATTTGGATCTTACTGTGTCAATATAGTAATTTCTACTATTACATGGTAGAGAGAAAACCAATTATTATTTGCCATCTATTATCTATTTATAATTGCTAGTCACTGTACCCTCTGTCATCTCTTTTCCAGGCTGAAAAATACAGCCTCATTAGCCATTCCTGATGAGAAAATATTCCATACCTTTGATCATCCTTATCTCCCTAAACCTCTCTGAATTTGGCTTAGTTCTATGACACATTTTTTGAGATGGAGCCAAGCTGTACAAAGTATTCAAGAGGCAGGTGAACCAGAGATTTATAAATCATAATTATACTCTGTTTTTTCCCTCTGCCTTTTGAAATAATTCCTAGCATTAGAATTGGGGTTTTTGATTAATCCTGAACAGTAAGTTGAGATTTCTTATAGAACTTTATATTATAAACATAAAATCACATTTCCAAGATGGTCTCAGAGTTGTCTTTTTCTGCATGAATTAAATACTTCTTTTTTCCACATGGAAATTTTTTCATATGTGACGACTTTTACTTGAGGATTTATTGTCTAGTCATTCACATCATAAGTTTCTCACCTTGAGTTATTCACACTAGTTCTTATCCTTTCTATTCTGAAAAAATTAATTTTAGGAGAAAATTTTGTCACTCCATTCCTCACCCTGTTTTCCAAGTGTTAAGCAGACAAACCCAAGGGAAAATTCCCCAGTGGCCCTTATGTGCTCCTGAACTTTGCTTCCCTACATCCTAATCAATTATTTATCTGTGCAGTGACATCCCTTTTATCCGAGGGCTGTTTAGTTCCCTTCAAAACCTTTGGTGAGTGACTTGTGAAGGCTTTTTAGAAATCCAGATAGATTGTGTGAAATGGATGATCCTTGTTCCTGCAGCTGTTGGCCCATTCAGAAAATTCTAGTAGGTCTGTAAGGGTGACTTGCTTTCATGAAAGTCATGTCAAGTCTCCATTGTGGTCTTTTCCATAGCACCTCTTAAAGATGAGCCAGATGTTGCATGTCACTCAAGATTGAAACTAGGTTTTCATCTGATCTCTTTAAATTTTCCCTAAGAAAGGTATTACTATTATCTAATAATCTGATCTTCTGGCTATGTTTATTATGATATTTGCTGAGTCTAAATAGAATCATAGAATCATAGCATCATTTG
>NW_009633455.1:0-15675 GCF_000690535.1 Cariama cristata
TCCCCCTGCGCCGCTGGGGAGGAGGTAGAAAAGATTAGGATAACGTAAAGCCTGGGAAGAAGGTAGGGGAAGGGTGTTTTTAAGATGGTTTATTACCAGTCAATTCAGAGAAGGGTAATGAGAAATAAAACAAATTTCCCCAAGTCAAGTCTGTTTTGCCTGTGACAGTAACTGGTGAGTGATCTCTCCCTGTCCTTATCTCGACCCATACGCCTTTTGTTGTATTTCCTCTTCCCTGTCCAGCTGAGTAGGGGGAGTGATGGAGTGGCCTTGGTGGGCACCTGGCCTTGCATATTTGATTTCTACACTAGTCTAACATAAATAGGTTCTACCACATTCCGGGGTGAATTGAAGAGCAAAGATTGTACTGTTATATTAACAGACTCATGACATCATACGCTGCTGTCATCTGTTTAGCAGACACATACAGCCATGCAGAGCCACTTACTGTTAACTCCAAAGAGGAAAGGCCCCAGCTTGCGAGGCACAGGACTGGCTTGAGGGGCTCAGTTAAAAAACCTCAGTGACATGACTTCAGTCTAAGCATGTCTGTCCATGCCCACCCTTCAGAGTGCAGTGCTGCCCGCCGACAGCTCAGCCTTCCCCTGGTAGGGGGGTTTTTGGTATACCCATCATCCAGCTGATCGCAGGCACTTGAAAGAACACCTTTGGATTCTAGGAAGCTATTTCTTGCATTTCTCTGGATGCCAGCTACACTACACTTAATCCATCACATTTGTAGCCACCTCCTGCCAAGAAGCAAATACTTCATTGAGTATTTTATAGCTATTGCATTTTGCAGAGACAAACTGTGCCTACCTAGATGAGAATAAATAATAGCAATAAAAATAAAGATTTCAGTTATTTGCTTTTCTTAAGCACATCCAAACCCTTTCACTTTGGAAATAAGATGAGATATGAATACAAGGCAGGCGCCTGTCATTTACACAGCAAGAATCTACATTTATGTAGCCTACATTCTTTCTTCGCTATAAACTAATACTGGTCCCTGAGGTGACACTGTTCATCTCCATCATTTAAGTTATTTTCTCTTATCATAAAAGTCAGAAAAATAAAATGATTGGATTATTAATAGAACTCCATTGTTAAAAAAAATAATTGCTCTATTCAATTAAGCGCTACACTGAGTCAAAAGGTCTGGAATAGAGTAGGGATGGCCATATTAGAAACAAAGTGAAGAAAACTCAGATTGAAAATGGCATTTCACAAACTGCAATTCTTAGGTTGGTGACTTATGAGCAGTACATTTAGTGTACATGAGTAGAAGAGTTCACAGATGAATGTTGAAATAAAGAGACTAAATAGGGATTGATTGAAAAAATATGAATTAATCCACAATCCTACACCACTAAGGTAACAAAATCCAATACTTTCAATGTTACAGTGAAGTTTTTGGAAGGGCTACAGAAGTAATTTGAACAAACCAAGGAAAATATCATATCAGAACACTGGCTTAATTCTTTTCTCCAACTTCCACACACCAAGTTATTTATCTGCAGGGGAAAAAAACCCAAAACTATTACAAGGGAACTTCAATGCCTTCACCCTTTGATGGTCACTTCTCACAGCCTTATCACAAGCTGTTCAAAACAAGTTAGATCAAATAACCATCACTACAACTCAATAGAAGCAGCAGCAGCAACAGGGAGCGAGCCAGCTGAACCAAGAGAAGTTACTCTTCCCAACACTGGATAGCTGCAGTTTTCCTTGTAGCAGCGGAGCATGCTTTGTACTTCTCAATGCTCTTCAGTGACACAGAATTTGAACAGACATATTTCTAACCAATGCAAGTCTATCTTAATGAGTTTTATAACAGTTTGGTAAGTTGTATAGCTCCCACTGTAGATCTATACGCAGACTAATTTGAATAGTATCTCCTTCCCAATGTAACAAGTACTCAGCATTTCAAGCTACCACTTTTTACAAGGTTAGTACTTTGTTAATTAAGCAAATTCTATCATTTCAGCTGTGAAGTGTGGTAATCTTTGACATTCCTCTGTTACGCAAACACCACAGAGTCCAAGACAATCAAGAACACAGCTAAAATTCAGATTTGGAATTCCTAGGGACTTACAACTGCAGAACCACATGCATTGGCCGAAATTTTTAGACCCATGGAATAACTGGAAGGCTATAGTGGGACATATGGAGAAGCAAAAAGACAAACAAGCAGGTACTAATGAAAAGCTGGTGCTGTGAGGAATGGAAGAAGGGAAAAAAAGTAATAAGGACTGGGTTGAGTCAGAAACAAAACACATTTTTACTGCCTTTCATCCATAGTAACTCTCTCAGACAAACAAGGGGCTCAGATCTTACAACTCTGTTCAACTATTTCAGTAACTCAGATAATGGAATCAAAGCAATCCTTACATACAGAAAAACCCCATCCAACACCCCACACCACCATAAAGACCAAAATAATACTTATTGCTTTAGAGTTATACAGTAATATCAGCTCTTGGTCGTATACCTTTTACAAAAATTAAATACATCTATATACCCATAAAACTCCCAAATATTTATGCCTACTGCATACAGCAACCATAGGTAGCATCAGGAATCAAAACTGGAATTGCTAGCACCAGAAGTGCTAGATCATTGCGTCAAATGAGACTTCAGAATTAGCACCTCTTATTACTGGGACACAGTAATAAGACCACAGGAACCATGGTCATACTTGATGAAATATTGGAAGCACTGAATGAAATAGTTGGGCATTGTGTCCCAAAAATTCCTTCGCAGTTTCACAAATTTCAGCAAGTATAAAAGGTAACAATGGAAAATAGTGAAATCTTTATTCAAGTCCTGATTTGAATCCAGATTTTTATTTAGAAATTGTTCAATTTAAGTGAACAATTAAAACACCCCAATACAGGCAATGTTGTTCTTTCAACCCTTTAAGTATTTGGAGTCAGATAAGGGAATCTGATGACTTCATTTTCTCAGTCCCCAAGATGGAGAATGAATGAGCTTAAAGACTAAGCTGCAGATACCTGGTTTCTATTCCAGTATACTGTGGACATCTTATGTGGCCCAAGGAAAGCAACTATCACCTCTGTGCCTCAATTTCTCATTATGGAAAAAAAAATTACATAGTTACATTAACAGTTGCTTGACTATTGTTACAAGTATTGTAAGAAACCTTATGTTAGAATATATACTATGTACAGTTTATATTTATATATGTAAAAGCATAAAAATCAGTCTAACTTGTGGATGGAACATTTTTACACTAGTTAAATCACCAACTAATTTATCCTAGTACATCTGTGTACATCCTAGTACAGCTGTGAGGAGGCTGACCCCAGCAGATCACCTCTTATTTGTAAGCACCTGTATCACACAACCACAAGTCAGAAGAATTAGGCAGCAAGAGTATATGGAGTGCTGATGTTAACAGAAAAGAAGATTGAGAACTGCAGGCCTCCCAGCCAATTCACTACACACAGATTAAATATCTAAAGATAAGGTTTCCAAAACGCTGTTTCTGAAGAAAAACAAAAAAACCCCCACACTCACCATTTCCAGTTTCCCACCACATGCTTTAAAAAAACATTAACAAAAAGGACGGCCATGGATTCATGGGGTAGCAACACGTGCTGTTTCAAAGGATTGTTCTTATGAAGTGAATGATGAACAGTACCTTGTAATGTTGACCTTGATCCACAGAAAGAGAGCATCCTTTATGATTACTATTTAGTCACAACTTTTCTTAATTAAAGCCTCCCTCTTCTTGCTGGAAGAAGATTCATTACTAACATTTACCCAAAGGAATTCCATCTTCATATTTCAACCACCTTGAACAACTTCATGTAAAAATGACTCCATGGTTCTAGAAGCATGCTTTCAAAAGACATTCACTTTGAGAAGGAGAAATTTCTTCTTGACTCAAAGTATGCAGAATTTGCTAGCTTTTGGAACTGAATGTACAAAATACTCTTCTATATTATGAGATATTCCCTCATATTCAGGCTCAAGAGATTGTAATTAGCATTCCATTTAGACAATTAGCAGACATATGAGGATTTTTCCAAAGAGAATTGTTAAAGGAGCATCCTACAATAAAGATCTATTTGCAAACAAATACTGTAGTATGTTAAATTAGAATAGTAAGTCAATAAGTGAGATAGCAGTAGACAGTACTCAAGAATATGCAGCATTATTCATGGCATTTGTAAGATCAATAAAACAATTTCTTACCATACACTGCAGATAGCTTCTCATATGTAATGCTTCCCATGTTTCTCCTGTCTTTTTTTTTAAAAAAATATATGTACATATTGTGTAACACTTCCTATCCAACATGACACTTCCAAAAACCTTCTCAGATTTCTCTTGGTATACCAAGATCTCAAACAATTCACAGGGATATGTCCAAGTTTGAATCATTCATAAAGTACTAGTAAAAATATAATATTTCAGGTATAACTTTGCAGTATGACTCTCACATCTCAGCTCAGCTAAGGCAGTTACTGTTCTGTATCCCAGCCTCCACTGCCAGTACCCGTCCTTTTACATATCATCAATGCAAAGCTGTTGGAATGGCAATATTAGAGACCACTTGCACCATTATTCTCAGCACTAAGGTGCTAAGCTGGGAAAAAAAACAAAACTAAAGGAGGGCCACTGAGATGGTTAGGGTGCTGAAGAACATGACATATGAGGAGAAGCTGAGAGAGATTGATTTGTTTACCCCTGAGAAGAGAAGGTTAAGGGAGGTATCTAATTGCAGTCTACTACCACCCAAAGGGAGAAGACCAGGTCAGACTTCTCAGGTGCGTGGCAAAAGAGCAAAAGGCAACAGTCACAGGTTGTATCCTGGGAAATACCAACTGGACACAAGGGGAGAAGAAAAGCTTTCCAATGAGAGTGGTTTCGCACTGGAACAGGTTTCACAGAGACGTTTTGGAATCTCCACCACTGGATAGTCATTGGATCAAACTCGATCAGACAAGACCCTGACAACTTGTTCTAACATTGAAGTTAGCCCCTCTTTGAACAGCTGCTATACCTGATGATGTCCACATATTTCTTACAATCTGAATCCATGATTCCATTTTACTTTAAATAGCCATGGCGCTCACTTCAAAAATCAAACTAACACAGAATCACTGAGAAAGAAAAACCACCAAGAAGAAAAAAATAATGAATACACTATGAAAAAATAACTAATACTGAAGATGAAAATAAATCTTAAAACAAAAAACCAGACACCTATACAAATCCAGACATTGTCATGTTACAAAGCATTCTGGAAAATAATCTTGAGCAAACCCAGTTGGCAATCCCTAACAAGCGCAGGTTAAAGTCTGTCTGGCACTTAGTGTGACAGTCTGCTGTAATGCAGTGACCAGGATAGGCAAGCTCAGCGTGGCTTGGAAGTTTAGTTCTATTCAAATAAGAATCCTAAACACTGAAACCTCTTGCAGAATACATTAACTTCCCTCTGAACACATTCTAACACTCCCCTCTCTTGATCTTGTCTGGAACCAGGAAGAACCAAGGCATGATAAATAACTGGATGAATAATTTAAAAAAAAGTATTTTCAGCTTTTATAGCAACTCCCTTGCCCGTTTCCTCCTCCTCCTCCAAAAAAAAAAGATACTTCATGACTGTTTTGAGCAGAGCTTTTGCAAGTTTTGATGTGACTCAGAACAGATTTACCTATGTGCACTTATGATACACAGTAGCTCAGCTCATCCAATAAGTCACTCTTGGTTCTCATTTCAGTTTTAGCCTTTGCATATTTGATAAAATTTAGTAAGTTTCTACAACACATAAAATAGAGAACAACAGAGTCAACTTAGTATGTTAAAGCCCTAAAAGTCTAAGAAAAACCCACAAACAAGTCTACTTTCAAATCACTTCTCTGGATTATAAAGACTTCTGATGGCTCCAGCCAAACCTTGCATAGATTCCACTCAGCACTGGACAGCACTTGGGGTTTGTAGAGACCCACTTGGTGCTGGACAGTCCTTGGGGCTCCAGGGCATCTGCCAGCTTTGTACACAATTGCAATCCAAACTTTGCAGTGCCAGAATTCTCTAGATCAGTAAGATTCAAAATTGTCTCTCTGTTGAATAAATGTAGTTTCTCTCAGGGTGAAACAAGTGATTAAGTGCAAGTGAATGTTAAAAAAAAATCCTGATTATTACACACAGAATAATTTAAAAGATATTCTCATTTATTTAGTGGAGACTTGAACATACACTGTAGACTAGCAAGGCAGTCATTACCCAGTCAGCTTTGCCTTCCCTTCCCTTGGATTATGTCTATCCTTTTGCATGCGTGTGCCGCTGCCCCCCCCCCAACCCCACTTCAGTAAAGTAATGACTATTTTAGCAGGACTTCTTTTCCAGCGATTCATTTCCCCATAGAAATCATAAGGTGGGCTAAGAATGAGAACACAGAAGATACTAATTACAAGATGTTAAAAAGCCCAAGGAGAAAATTCAGACTTTATACGCTAATACAACTCATTCAGGTTCTGCATTTTGTTGCATTGCAAACGCAGCAATCCAGCAAGAAATGCAGGAGGTAGTTTTCTTTGTGCAAGTCACACAGGGCTGATCGTTGCATCCCCACGGGTAACATTTATCAACAACCAAAACTGCATAGATCGAGATTTTCAAAGTTAAACAGCAAACTTCATCTTTGGCTCCTGTTAGCCTCAATGCAAATTGTGTGGTTAATACAAGTGGTCAAAAATTTCTAAAATAACATTCTCCCAGTGGAATTTCACACATAAACAGCAATTGAAGTGCTTCATGGGGACCAAAAGGCAGCTACACCAAAGTCAGACATATTCCACAGCATTCTCGATGCCTTCCAGGCCTGCAGGGTTTATAATACAGGAACAAGAAGTAAAATGCTCAAAAAAAAATTCTCTCTTGAAAGATTTGTTCTCTAACATTTTAAAATCTTAATTTTAAAATGTTAACACAAACATACCAGCACACAGCATTGTCTCTCCATTCCAGAGAGCCCCAACGCAAACATTAAACGCTACTTCCACATCTGCTCTGCTCAGCTGCCCTGCTGTCTCCCCTCCATGGTTTCCAACGTTTTCACTCGAGTTCATCTAGTTAGGACCTCAGCTGCATCATCCAGTGCTTGTTGACTCTCATAAAGCTCTATGCACGCCGCCAACGGCTTCAGAATGATTTGTACTGTCAGACACATCTGGTCTCCAGTTTGCACCTGCAACCACATAGGAGACTCCATTCCATTACAGGCCTGTGAAAGATGTCACCCAGCTCTGAAGTCTTCCGTGAGAAAACAGTTTACTCCAGTATGATCCCACCAGTGCCTCACGCACTTAAGCCTGGGTTGTGGGATGCATGCGAAGGCAGGACAAGCATGCAAGCAGCCGCCTCTGCCAAACATCCAAATGTTCCCCTATATCTGGAAGCCAGTCTGCTGCTCCTGTCACTGGCACAGGGAAGGGGAAAGAGCGGAGAGAAGCAGATGAAGACTCCTGGGGAAGAAGAGTTTTTTGCTGCTTGAAAGAAGCAGTGGTTTACCAGGGGATATGGAGGAGGTTGTAATTGCTCGGACTAGAACATGGTCCTGGACATGGCTGAACAGCTCTGGCTTACCAGCCTGGAGATGACCAGGCTTCCCCTGTTCCCTCTTAGGCTTTTCTCAAGGCTGCAGTCTCCACCTTCCTTTTTCCCCATCTCCATCTGGTATCACTGTTCATGTCCCAGAATTTTGGGACATAAAAGATGGATTTCTAATCACTGTATTATATTGTCAGTCATCTTTCACACGGGCACAGAGGAATCCGTGAGAGTACGACTGCATGCAAAGGAAGATACATAGCACGTACTTCTAAGATTTGGATAGGAAGTTACAGGAAAGATGTCAGACATAGCATTCTAAGTGCTAGGATCTGGCTAACCTGAACGCTGGAGTCTACATCACTCATTGCACATCCCTAAATTTCCTCTGCTAATGCCACTTGCATCTTATAATCTGTTGTTCTGCATGAACTGGGCAGTGCTGTGCCTGACTGCCTTCCTTATACATCCTTAAGCCTCACAAAAGTGGCTGGGATCGTGAGTGTAAAAGTTATACAAATGAACAAATATGAAACTAATATAAAGCTTGCTGTTATTGCTGTGTCTCAGATACCACCTGAGAGAGCCCCAGGACTGGGGACTCACACCTATAACGTTAGGGATGGGGCATTTATTTGGTTTAGTGCTTTCTCACCCTTTGCAAGAAAGCCAAGATAATGTAAAGAGAGACCTAAGCAGGAGGCAGCTACAGGATCTCACAGCCTAAACCTCTTGAGAACACTGGAAGTCTTCAAATCCTTTGTTATTTCCAGGTATGATTGCTCAGGCATAGGGAAAAGGCAAAGCCTGACATTTGATATGATCTCCTAGAGCAAAGCACAGCCTGTCACTAAAATAAAATCAATGCCAAACTCACAACAAAAAGGCAGCATGCATAGCACAGCAGGTTTGGTAACCAACTTCAATAAGTGACCCATGACCACAATACAGTGCGATGAGCAACACTTAGAAATGTCGGTGAAAGAGGCTCCAAGGCTAACCACAGGTTATGGACAAGGGAGAGGGAAACACGGAGATGGGAGGACCCACTGAAAAAAACAAAAATTAGCTTATACAGTGAAAAAAACTTGAGGAGTCTACCTCTGAACAATTCCTGCACTTCCACATTTTATTTTAGTTATGCCCCTTGCAAAGCTATATGCAAGAAACATTAATATCTCAAATACCAATCTTCTGTAACGAAGGTTAAATGTAGTAATTTGCCTTTAGTAACTGCTGGCAGATCTAGCTTATTAAGGTGCTCTACTTCTGAAAAAGCGTTTGCTCGTTACGGAAAATGGGCAAAAGCATGCTGACCAGTGCATTACCTATGGCTACACTCATCTGTTGAATGGGGCTTTCTTCTGGCTAGTACTGTATAAATATCAATTTAATCGCAGCAAAGATAAACGTTGCTAGTGAAAACAGTATCATGTTACCTCTCTCAAAAAAAACCCCCACAACAGAAGGAAAGGGGATTGCAATCTCCCAAGGCGCGCAAGCAAGAGAGTGGTAACTCATTAAATACCCACAAATGTACACACATATTTGAGACTATTGTTACACAAGTAAACACAGCAATAACATATGGCATCTTTAGGCTACGATTACACAACTACACCTGCCATACTTACAGCATGTGTTCCTTAAAAAAGGACAGAGGGAAAGAAGAACAGAGTAGAAGTTAAGATGGGAAGCTGGAACAGTAACTGAAGAGCAGAAGCAGTGTCAAAAGGTTTTCAGACCCAGTGGCAAAAACTGTGCTGAATGCCAGACTTAACAGTGAGAGAAGCACTGCACGGAGGCAGTTATTAGAGATGCAAACCAGGGAATACCCAAAAAACCCCAAAGGAATCTGGAGCTGTGACAGAGTAAACTCACCATGACCATTCACAGCAGGTAGAGAGAAGAGAGTAAGATTCTACCAGTCGCCCTGAAACCCTGCATGGAAAGCATGGCATCGGGTCCTCATAGCACCACTATCAGTCACAATCACAGCTCCTCTAAGTTACTTTACCATCTAGTAACTCAACAGCTCCTTTCCATCCTTTCCAAGCCCTTTATTTGGACGCAAGCTACCTAACTGCCATCTTAATTTACATCTACTTTGAAAACTGCTTTATTGTACTTTGTACTGTATTTAATCATTTGTCATTTCAACTTTAATTACTAGTCTTAATATGAAAAATTTCTCACAGATGCTGATAATTTAAGCAGGAAAAACAGTAAGCGCATCTGTTAGCGCAGTCATGCTGTGTGGTCTATCAGCTGGAGGGCCGGTGAAGACTGGTACCTCTCCAGTTAGCTCCTGATGTGATGGACTGACAGAAGCATGTGCTGGGTATACATATTTTCTGCTGTTAGTCTCAGAGGCAAGTAAATTAACTAGATGATTTGTCAGGCTCTTAACTATTTAAGTCATTGACAAGAAAATAGCATTCATCAGTAAATAACAATGCAATCTAGTTACTTTTTGAGGAAGAAAAAGACAGAGAAACTGAAAGGTAGAAGCATGATTGGCAGCTTTTTTATATACAAGCTATTTATTTTCAACTCTTTTTGTATTATTCTGAGCAGAGCTCAGAAATTTACATTTTGGCCCTCGGGCATTTTTTTCTAGTAACTATGATTATTTTGGGTTTAAGAATCTCAGAAATAAAAAAAAAAATACCAATCATGACCAGCCACCTCAAATTTGCTGTGTGGTTTTGTTTTGGGTTTTTTTCCTCCCCATTAGCACTACCCTTTGTTTATTGAGGGTAGGAATTCATTTAGATTGCACTTGGGGCCCTTTTCATAAAGGAGTAATTATCATTACATTGCAGTAATTTAAATTAGGATGCAATAAAGCACTTCATACTATCTGTGAGTCATCACATTTTCTCACAAGTGATCCACAATGGGCATCTACCATTATGCATGAAAGGAGCGTGCCACTCCAAAATATAGTGCAGTCAAAAAAAGGAAAATGAGCATGAGCTATACTGAACACATTAAGTGTACAAATAAAATGAACCAAAAAAAATTAGAAAATGAGAGCGTGGTAGCATATTGCTGTAATTGATTCTTGCAAGTCCTGCAGTTTCTTAGGTGCTCACTAAAACAATACTGCAGAGCAATTACTGCATTGAACAAACACAAATGTTTTTAAGCTTAGCTCACCACTGAACTTAGGAAACCTTCCTACTAAGCTCTAAAATTCAGGTTTAAGACTAGAGTAGTAATTTATTATATTTTAATTTTTTTAAGATCTTTGTCCATCTGCTGATGCAGAAGATATCTTGCAAGTGTCATCATTAGGTAGCAGGTTTTCTTTCAAGTGGCAGGCCAAAAAGAGCGGTAGTTTTCGTAAAACTGCTGTTTGAGGCATGTCATTTCTGCTTGGAGTTTCAAAACCAGGACAGTTTGATTAGAGATATAAATCCCCTTTGATATTTGGATATCTTGATTTTCATTGAGAAGATGCCCTCTCACATGTCATATTAAACAAATCATATCAGCAAACAATAAAAAACCAACAGAAAAAGTCCATTAAGTTTCACCATTTTTTGAAAGAAGAACAGCTACAAGATCAATCTTGCAAGAAAAGACATGATTTCCTTGAATAAAATTTTTATAAGAGATTTTCAGAGTTTCCCAGGGGACTTGGATACATACAGCCGCGAAACAGGGTAACTTACTCATTTTACCATTGGGAATAATATTATTCCAGCAAAAAAAGCAGACAGGAACCCATGTTACTGATAGAAATGACAGACATGGAAAAATAGAGCATTCTTTTAGTGCCTTTTTTAGACCATGGTTGGGACAACACCTACTCCAATCAGCTCAAGGAGTGGTTTTAACCATGGAAATTTATGGGTATTTATTCTCATCCCACATGACTTTAAGAACAGGCTTCCATTGAACAACTTAGGAAGCAGATGGATGAACGACCAACTTGAAAGTACCGGACCACGTAACAACACTGCTCTTGCTAACAATAATTCCTCCTGCTGCCAGCCATAGGTAATTCCTAATCTGAGTTTTCTCTACTGCTTCTGTAAAAGCTAATCCACTTTGCATGAGAAGTAAATGTTTCCACTAGCCATTGCTACTGCATTTAATAAAGTTTAGTGCTTTATATTAATAATTACTGGATCAGGGACTTACCTTTTGCCTGGTTTAATAAACATTTCATTATCCTACAGCGTTTAATTTTTCACTCTTCTGAGTAGCCACAGCCAGAAGCTAGTCAGACTGAGGTCCCCTCATTCCTATTCCACGGCACACAATGCAATCGCAGTGGCCTAGCAGCCCCTCATCCATTCTTTCCTTCCGCACCCCATAGCACCCAACTTTGATACAAATATGATTGTGTAGATATACAACACTCCTGCACTAGGATATAAGCTCATATCTGGTCTCCACCTGACCACTAAGCATGGTCTGTAGAAGTGAGGCATTATCCGCAGCAGGTAGAGAGCGCTAAAATCAATTATTCATACAAGCCTATGGTGTCAGATGGGATGAATCCAGAAGTACTGTGAGAGCAGGCCAAAAATCATTCTGAGGTCACTCTCTATCATCTCTGAAAGGTCACGGCTACCAGGAGAGAACCCCTACTACTGGAAAAAAGGCAGACGAGGCACATGTTCTGGAAAAGGGCAAGCAGTAGTTGTTCCTAACCATTAATGTTACAAATATCTGAAATCAAATAAGATTTGATATTAAAAAAATCAGTTTGATTCTAAATGAAATAAGTAAAGGTGTGCTGTGTTTAAGTCTCTATAGGAACTGTGTGTAATCATAGAATTGTAACCATAGAAGATGACTTTGATAATGAAGGACTGGTAAAGGGAATAAAGGTATGTAAAGTCCTGAAAGTTGAGAACACTTGGAACTGATTGTTTTGGGCTAGTGAGCATAGATGAGTTATGTGACAACCTGGCAAAGTGGTCATTCGATTGAGTAACTTGGCAATGAAATTAGTTTTAAGGTATCCTGAAGTAACCTACCTTCATTATAATACCAGAAATTCACGCCCACAGGTCAAAAAGACCCTTGCCCAGGTGAAGATCCTTCCCCTGAGCATGCGTAGTAGTAGAAGCGATCATGTAATTGTATGATGTAACTGTATGTAAATCATTTCGGGGAAAAGTGATCTTGACTCCAGGAATTATATGAATATGTAATCAATTGTATCTATATAACCTGTTCACAGTAACAACTGGGTATGCACGTTAAGTGGAGCGATCCCCTGTGCATCCAGCACTGCAATAAAGGAGTGCCTGCTTCTTAATACTACATTGGTGTTAAGTTTTATTCCCAATTTCAGTGACATTATTGTCTAAATTCAACTGCAGTCTTCACCTCCTAGGTTTGTTTTCTAACTACAAGGGACCACCTAAGCAGTGCCAAAGACTCCTTCCTCCCACTTTTAATTCTGTAATGACTGGGTACCTGAAACAGATGTTTGGGTTTGGTAATTTTCAGTCAAGAATACAGAATATTTGAGCTTAATTTTTGAAAAGAGATGTTAGTCCCTGTGCAAATCTTCCTGTTCTCAAATTATTCCTTTCTGCTGCTGCTCTGCTCAACTGCTGGTGAGTGCAGGCCTAAATTTAAAAGGTGATGTTATTTTAGGTGATATTATCCAGAAAAATAGCCCTAACATCATCTTTTGGAAGCTACAAGTAAGAGAAATGGCAGAAGAACAAGCCAGCTGTGTTACTAGCTAGCACAGGGCTGTTTCATAAGTGGGAACCATTCCTACGCAAGAACTGGAAGTGGGCTACAGCAGAAGTCACTGCCATGGCCACCTCATCTAGACAAACAGGTTAACCCAAGTCTGTGTTTGAACTGAAAAGAGCATGCTGCAGGAATAGGGCACTGCAAACCTACAATACAGTCAGTCATCTCTGCCTTTTAATTTCAAAACAGATTCATTCATCTCTCAGATTATGCAATTTCTCTGCTAAATAGATCTGCTAGAGCTTGGCAGTCAGGCTCTGTACTTACTAGTAACTTGAGGGAAAAGAACCTGTCAGGTAGAAGTATTAAGAAGATCCCATTCTTTCTGCTGCCTCTTCAGATTTCGCTGTTTAAGTGGTCTCATTGAATTCATGGATTGCCCAGATACTCCAATAACTTGCTTTCCATCTCATTCATTAACCTAGTAATTTGTATACATAATCTAATGCTTCAGTCTCAACACTAATTCTTGCAATATTTTACATTGGTATTAATTTTACTTCCTAGATTTTAATTGAAGAGAGTATATTTTGTCACAAGGGAAAAAAAACATTAGTTCTTCTATCCAACAGCCACATGGCTTCATTAGAAATTACATTAGTTCCTCATTAAGCAACAATAATAGTGTAGAGTCGAGATCAATTAAAAAAAAAAATACTTTGCCCTAAGGTGCTGAATAGTTTGATTCAATTATACTCTCATGGGCCAAATACTTCCAAGATTCAGTACCAAGCAAGCCCAAACTTTTGTGCAATGCTTACAAATATCTTTTTATTTTCAAGTAATATAGATTATGATTGTAATGAAATAAAGGCACATGCTCTGGCACAGGTCTGCATCCTCCAAGCAAAGTTTTAAGAATGAAAAATTTGCACCATTTTAAGAACTTGCACCATTAAAAGAACTGCCTCACAAACTACAACACAGGTATTTCTGAAAGAAACTGATTCTTCCTTATTCTATATCTTGACTAGCTCTTTATATAAATACAGTGTGAGTAAACTAATACTCATTCAGCAACATCCCACCTCCACTTTGTGCTACCAGGAATGACTACAATGAGTATGTGTTTGACATCTCCCTCATACTCTTTCATCTAAGTATACTACTGTATGCAAAATTAAGGGTATAATATAGTTACAAACTTACATATGTCAACCTTAAGGAATATTAAGTAAAGATGCTGGAGTTAATGAAGACTAACAATGACATAAATAAAAATAAAATTGAACCATAATCGTTAGCTGCTGTTATATTCACAGCATATTCTGAAATAATTTCACACCATGGATATCATCAATGGTCATGCCTTAGGAAATGAAGCAACGTAACAAAGTTCCAAACCAGACACACTAGGTAACCATGGGGAAAGCCACAGCTCTGGATAGTAACTGAACTCTCATTTTAAATGCAACAATTATCACCGTACAATAAGTGGGTTCCAGATTAGCAAACACAGGAATAGAAGGAACAACGGAACTATAAGAACAAGTAACTTCAGTATAAACTCAAACTGTCAGGAGAACTGGAGAAAAAGTTTCATTCAGTTTTCAGAGAAATGAATGTTACATTTTTCAGGGGATTTGTTTTTGTGGTGTTTTGTTTCTTTTCTTTCAAGCAATACTCTATTAGACAAAGGCAGGAAACAGGAGGGGAAAACGCCAAAATGTACAGTTTCTACTTGACCTACATTGTTGCAACTGATCAGACAGTTATAGTTATACTTCGTCTACCTGTCCTCAAGCTGTCTCATATATAATCCTCCAAGTTTGACTAACAGACTGTCCTGGTTTGGCTGAAACAGAACTATTTCTGCTTTCAGTAGATTTTCTTTTCCTTTTCCTCAGTTAAGTTGTCTTTCTTACTACAGGTCTCAGGCAGTGCCCGCTGTCAGAGCTGACGGCAGTCCATGTCTGTAGCTGTTGCCGGGGCAGGAGCGGGATTGCTGTGCAGAAAGGCCCACGGGTGGGTGCTTGTTCCCCGCGTGCTCTCTCGGGCTCCGCTGGGCTCCCCGTGGGGGAAGGCGGAGGAGGGGTCGCACCCCCGGGAAGCTGCAGGGGGCACCGGTGACCCAGGGCCGACCAATGCCGTACTGCACCCCACCCACGGGAATACTCGGGGTGTACAGCTCGGGGATCGCAGGGGTCAGCCCTCTCTTCCCCTTGTGGCTGGCATCCTGGTGGTGCCCTTCCATCAATTCCTTTAAGTTTCAGCTTTGCAACCACATGCACAGAGATGCAGATACACAAGGGACATTAGTTTTAACATACAGGAGGCTGCTGTCTTTGCGATTGTATTTGATACTAAATACAGCAAGTAGCTCTTATTTTAAGGAAGGCTTAAAACATTACATTTCTT
>NW_009633456.1:0-9658 GCF_000690535.1 Cariama cristata
TATATATATATATATAAAAGGCCCTTAACTACTTTTCTAAGGCATGCATATCCTATGCCTTCAAGCAACATACTCTTTAACAATGTATCAAAAGACATTCTGGTTATTGTTATTAGGTTGAAGGAGGAAAAGGTGAATTTTGGAACCAAAACGTCAGAGAATGCTGTTACTACTCTTGGAACAATAAGAAAGAAGCCACAATCTATCAGTCCTGAAAAGACCAAGCATTGGTGGAGCCGAGTTTTTGTGAGTCACCGTGTCTGCATGAAGCCTCACTTTGCAGCAGCCAACACTGCTACTGAGGAGAGAAGCTGTGTTTGCTGTTGGCAAGAACCCAGCAGCTGGCAGGCCCTCACACACACTCATCCCACTGCTGCTCCTGTGAACTGCCCCCTTCCCAGACCTATGGTGTGAAGCGCTGCAGCAGCACTAGCAGAGCGCTACAGACACCTCTCTTCTGGAGCACCACCAGTTCCACTTCCTTTCTTGTCTGCAGTGGAGTTTCCCAGTAAGCAGCCACGTGTGTTGCTTCTCAAGCTGCTTTTAAAGAAACAACCAACCAAACCCCAACAAAGCCCATGACACGTGGTTCCTGTAGCTGCTCTGTGACAGGTACAGCACCTCAGTCGCCCAGCAAAGTGGTGCAGATTCAGCTGCAGTTGCATTTCTTTTATTACACAAAGTCGTCATCTCGTAAGATGACTTCTGTCTCTCCATATTTCTGATCCAATAGTGGATCTCCAAGCCCTGTCAGCTGAACAAAGTCTATATTGTGAAAAATAGTTCTTTGTGGTTTTACATCTTTCTAAACAATTCCACTAGCAACACAGTTCTCTCATAGGACAGAAATGCAGACATCCCAATTGATAGCTATTTTCCCACACTACCTACCCAGCTGTAAGGCAGAGGCTGGGACAAAGATTAGAAGAGTAGCTAATTTCAGAAGTTTAAATATATTCAGTTCCAATGAACGTCTTATATTACAGCCAGCAGTATGGCAACCAGGTAATGTCTGTCTACTGTTTGCCCTTCCGAGGTAACAGCTCTTTCCTGTCACAAGTAGTTCTCTCCACAATGGTTTACAGCACAGACAGCGCTTCTTCCAGTACAGAAGAAAGGCTGAATCACAGATATACAGCAACTGACAGGAGATAAGAAAGATGTATGGAACACTGAGAATTTGAGTCTGAAGTCAAGGATGGTGGGAGACCTTTAGTCCAAAAGGTTGGTTAACATTCTTGTTCTTCAAATGGCGGGGGGGGAAGCCACCCTAAAAAATCCTGCAAGCTAGTCAATACATTTATTACATTAGCTGCAAATCTACCCCTTAATCTTTTCAAATCAGTTCTTTAAAAAGTCTAAACTTGCACAATACAAAAAGCAAGAAAATGAATTTTTTTTTTTACCTTGCAGTCCATTCTAAGAATATGCTGTGCAATAATCTTTGGATTATTGTTGGTGAAAAGCTCCTTAACTCTTCTTAACATTGACGTTTCCAATGGCTTGTTTTCAGGGGGAAGTAGTTTGGATTCAAAATCATTCGGTTTAAAACTAGACACCGTCTCAAAAACAGGTGCAGAAAAGATGCTGTCTTCTTCAATCATCTCAGCTGAAGCTTCTAAAGGATCTGCAGAGTTCATTGTAGGGTCATCTTCCAGGATCAAATAGTTTGTTTCAGAGTTCCTGAATGAGTGTGTTGCCCTCTCCTTTCGTATCAGATGTTCCATATAGCTGTTTTTCTGACATAAATGCTGTTTAGTTGCTGCGGGATCTGTGGCAGGGCTTAGTTCACAATAGTGTCCTTCTGAACTGTGGGAAGCCAAAGGAGAATCTGGGGGCTTCATCAGGGGTGCTTTGCTGGGTTTAGGTGGAGGCTTCGGACAGAGCTGACTGTCTGATCCTCTAAGAGCTTCCCCTACTTGTGACTCAGAGGTGACTTTATGAACAACTGTGAGGCTTAGAGAAGGTTCACTGCCTGTTCTAAAAGCAGGAGAGCTTGGACAGGAGTCTGCATCCACTTCAGGTAATCGAGATGGCTGTCTTGAACCTGCAGGGGAAAATGGTATTGTAGAAGGCCAAAGCATATACAACTCCTGATGCCTTTCCCAGGGTTCATCTCTTAATGCTATTTCCTGAGGAAAATACTGTCAGATCTATGTCAATTCTTCCCTGACAAAAAACATATATGAAGTTATGTTTTGAGGAATGAGCTAGCCAGCACATTCCATTCACTTGTTGATCCTCCCAAATCCCAAATACACAGAACAGCTGCACCATAATATTATTCTGTGGTAATGCTGACAATAATTGCAGTCCCTGCTGCATACATAGGCTATACAGTCAGAGTTGGATAGTATCCATGGCTTGGAATAGGAGGTTGCTTTGTAACCTGATCTAGGCTATAAAAACAGAAACTTCCAGCCACACCACATAAAAGATGAGTCATTTCTGAGAATGACAAGTTTGAGATGAAAGAAAAGTTTCCCAAAGTCAAGCCTGAACCTGCAATAAGGTATGGAAGGAATGAATTTCAGGCATGCTAATCTTTTTGCTAAACAGTAGCTGATTTGAAGAGCTGGAAAAACACATCCATATACTTCTGTGTATTTATGCCTCATCCTGTACTCACTGCATATGCAAACCTCAGCATCCAATACAGGACTGAACCCTGTATCAGACATTCCCCATCTGCAGTTCTCAGTGCATTTGCTGGTATCTACAGCAAAGTGGCCAGCTGCATCATGTGGGCTTTACTGCTTGTTTCCAGCTGGCTCCCAATTTATGCAGACAACAAAATCTGCAAATCACAGCCTGTCACCACTCATAAGCAGTATGATACCAGAACCTGCTTGGAGGACCTCATGACAAAATGCACAGCAGAACTCTTCAGATTAACTGTTATAGCACCAAAAGGAAAGTTTTTGCAGCCATGGATTGGAATAAGATAATCAATTCAACTACAGATTGTTTTATGAATGTCTGTCCATCCCACTGTTAAACACAGGAGCTCACCCTTTCTATCAAAATACAGTTTCACTATACAATTCCTTAATATTATCTTTGTCTTGAGAAGTCTTTCTACAATAGACAGTATAAATTTTTACAGCTACCATATTCAAAATGACTAGCAGCCTTTGGAAGTCAATCACTAGAATCTGTCCACATGGGAATAGACGCACCGTTCCAAGCTTCCTTACGCAGTATATTAGTAAGGAAACAATTGCTGAAACCTCTGAAGAATCTGAGAAGAAGCAGCCACGATCAACAACTGATCAAGTGTTGGTACACCTTGTATCATGGGAGGGAGACAATGACAATGGCCGTGGAACCAGACAGCAGCAAAAGGAATGAAAAGCAAAAGGGATGGAGAGGGAGAGAGAGCTTGAGAGAGACAGGAAGACAGAACTGAGTACAAAAGCCGTGGTAGTGCTTTTCTCCTGGTGAGGAACACTACCACATCTGCATACTTTACCCTGAGAAAAAGCAGTTACCAGGAATTCCATGAAACACCGCTTCTACTTACTAGACTTCTGTCAGAATTACATGAGTGAAACAAGTCAGTTCTTGTAAAGCATAAGCGAGGAAAGGTAATACTGTCAAAAAGGACATTAATGCCAACTGCAGCGGTCATTTTTTTTTTGGTGTGGAAGCCTGCTGAGTTGTGTGCTAAGGCACTCAACCAGCTGGTGCATTGTAAGTAAAAAACCTGTTCCAATGACTTAAAGAGCAAACAGCATGCTAACACAGCTTATGTTGGCTGTTATGTATAACTGTATATACAGTACTCGGAACACTCAACAGTCTCACTTTGGTCTGAAGTGTAACAAACCACCTGGGCACACACAGATTCTAAGTGTGAAACATTTGATTACGAAACATACCTATTAGCAGATAGCTCTCTGACTGGTGAGCCTTTAGAGGGAATCTTTTCTCCAGAACATGATCCAAACTAGCTGGCTGGCTACCACTTTTTTCTTTGTTTCTAAGGTAAACAAAAATGCAAACAAAAACATGTCAATATATCCAACACTCTTAACATACATACCTAATTGTCAGAATATATCATAACCACTGCAAGAATCATTAGCTTTCCACTTGGGCAGCTTACAAGAATAAAAGGTACTTCACGCTGCTGTGGTAGCAATGAAATGGTCTGTAATATGTGTGACCCTGTAACATTCATAAGGGTGTTTCTTTGAATGTTGAGACTTTTTAATGGAACATTTGATTTGGATACTGAAATGAGCATCCATTATCCCACACTTGGTATTTTTATTGCAATATGGAAAAAAAAAGTCAAATATGGAAAGAAAGGCTTCTCTGGAGCAGCAGCAATATTTTATTTTAATCCTTTATCTTATACTAGTCAAGATTTGCCAAGTACTGAAGAACAAGGTGCACCGCTGTTCTCCTTCCAGAGTCTCCATTTGCTCTTGCTCTGTGGATTTGCTGGTTTTTAGCAAACGATTTTTTAGGGTCTAAAAAATCATTTGCTGAAAATCAGCAAGCCGTCACGCTTAGCATTCCATCTAAAATCAGAGTGAAAATTCACATCACCTACAGTGGGAGCTGATAGAGTTACCTCATTTCCCTCCATAAGGACAGCAAAATTAAAGTACCTCAAAAGATTTCCTCTGGGTATGCTCTGCTCTGGGGATTGCATGCTGGATATACCAAGACTCAGCCTTTTTGCAGTTTCTGTTTTTCCTTCAGGGATACTTGGCTCTTTTTGTCGGACTGGAGTTACACCATACTTTTCTTCTAGACACCTGAGAGGCACAGTCCTGTTGATAGGCTGAAAAATAATTGCTCCGCTCTGCTTTGATATTGGTGTGCGATTCCCAACATAGTATCTAACTAAGCCGGGGATACTGTCGAAACTTTCAAGTTCAAACTGATACTGAACACGGCAGTAGGCTTCACTGAGTCTTAGAACTGTTCTGTTGATTTTAAAATGCTGAGAGGTATTTTTCCACTGACAGGTAAGAACAAAGTTCCCAGGACTGGAGAGAGAATCCCTAATCAGAAAATCTCCATCTCTCTGAACTAGGCCTTCTGCCACCTTTGAGGAAAAAGAATTATACAAAAAAAATATTTTCATAATCAGAAAACTAGTAGTCAAACAACACATCACAACAAAACATTCTTAAACATAGCACTTAATATACACACACATATATATACACACACATATATTTCTTCTAGTTTGTTAATAGAAAATAAGGCATGAAGGGAAAGCAATGACTCAGGATTTTAGAGTTCAAAGCATCTGAATAGACAGTCACACTGAAGTTTAGAAGGCGTTACTACAGGACCCCAGAAATTGTCCTTTCATTATTATCTTAAGTGACAGAAGTTTTCATTTTTTATTCTTTGTGAATACTGCATAGTATTAGGAAGAGTCGGATAAATCCTGTTTTTCTGTTTTGAGTTAGTCCTCTTACGTGAGAAACTACGCATCTACCAGTTAAACTTAAGTGCAGTGCATGTGGCTGCTGTGCCTGCTGCCCTGACTTAGGTGAAGGGGAGCGGGCAGCTCGTAGCTCTGGTGAGAGCCGGGTGTGCACAGGAGGGAGGCCCGCAGGGGGAGCTCCAGGTGCTCTGGGAACCTAAGCTCCAATCCAAGGACAGCTTTAACATATTTTTAACTACATATGTAAGGATCAAAATTAAGTTATTGCATAGATTTTGTTGTGGGTTTTTTTCTGCTCCTCAAATTCCAAGTGTAAGAAAGAAAATAAACAAGAACATTTTAAGTTTGGTTAAGAATACCAAACTAAATTAATGTCAGTGTGTCTGAACAATATGTGGGGATAGCATATAAAGCTTAAATTCCATTTCCACCTTTATTCAGTGCACACAAATCCTGAAATATCTATAATTTTCCACCAGCGTCTGCCCTGAATCCTTCCTCAGCCTCATTTTATGCCAAACTGTGATAAACACCACAGCTTTCACATGAATATGCTTCTACTAAATTAATGCAGACACCAGAGATGTGCGTAGTATTTTAGTGTAATTCTGCTTGTCTATAAAAGCTCAAAGCAGATTTGGCAATGCAAAGACCACGTACCTGCCGAGGAATACGTCCATGGTACCAAGCATGGCTACGCAAGTCTTCACTACTTAGCTGCAGTTCTTCCTCTAACTCCTTCTTCAGTTTTTCTGGGCTGTTGTCCATATCGTGCCTCTCCCTAGAAAACTGCAATAAAAGATTAAAAGCTTCAACTGTGCCAAGTTTAGCGATTAACATTTTACCTGGGTTATAACTTCCATCACATGATCCGCACTAGCCACTGGAATGCAGGTGCTGCTTTTAGCAGGCTGGCTTGGCTTCGCTCTCTAGGTTGCATTTGCAAAATCCAGCATTCTCAGGGAGATAACACGTGATTGTTATACACTGCTTGGAACAGAGCAAAGTGTTCTGTCTGTACACCAAGCTAATAATGACACACCTACAAAGTCCCTTCTCTTACTTCCTCTTCCCAGTAAGAATTGTAACTACACCCCAAAAAATGGAGCTGGACCCAAATGCCCTGCTCCAATATTCTTCCTCCTGTTTAAACTTCCATTTTAAATTCAGATTCTTTCCCCCTTATCCCCTTTGAACCCATTCAACTAAGAACATTCCAAATGCCTCAAGACATGCTAACCTGGACATACATAGTTGTTCAATATTTCTGTTGCACTAAAAAACAGTTTGCCAAAGTAAATTTTCACCCTTAAAGGGCTTACTTCTAATAGTCATTAGATCTACATGTCTAAGATGTTCCCTTCTTAAGGGAAAAAAGCTCTTGTTGCCCCTTAGCACAAAAAGCATGAGATCTGCATGGAGATATCTACACAACTACTGTAAGATCTTCTAGAAAATTTCCATCTATAGCTTCTTGGAGTATAGCTTAGAATCATAGAATCATTATGGTTGGAAGAGACCTCAAAGATCATCAAGTCCAACCGTATACCTGATGCCACCATGCCCACTAAACCATGTCTTGAAGTGCCTCATCTAAACATTTTTTGAACACCTCCAGGGATGGTGACTCCACCACCTCCCTGGGGAGCCCGTTCCAACGTTTAACAACTCTAACAGTGAAGAAGTTCTTTCTAATGTCGAGCCTGAACCAGCTTCCATGCTGGACCACTCTGGTTCATTAGTCCTTCCCGTGGATGTAGCATTGCTAAAAAAGTAAGGTGCAGTATCCTCTCTAGAGATTTGTGATGTACTCTTTCACAAGCACTCAGTGGAGGGAAGTTCTTTGGACTTCCTTACATACTCCAAGGGCTGGGGACTCCAGCCCATCTTTACTGCTGCTTAAGTGTTTCAAAAGCCTAAGATACCCAAAAGAAACAGGTTCATTGCAGGGAACATGTTCTACATTGATCAAAGAATCAGACTATACCCTCTCTTAAATAAAGTACATTTTTAAAAAGAGAGAGGGGCCGCCAGCTGGAGAGGAGGCTAAAATGCAACATTTTGCCCCAGTGCATTATGGATATTTTTTTTTCTTAGCTCTGGGTATGAGCCAAAGCTCACAGGTTCCCTTCACTGACACGCTGACGTAAATATGCAACACATGCATTATTTAAAAAAGGACAGGGAATGTTTGCCCACCAATCCTATTTTTTCCATGAACACTGCTCTCTATAGCATTTTCTTCTTCATAGTGACTCCTGACAGCACCTAACCATGGGAGTAGGTGGCATACGTTTAGCACTTCTTTCAACAACCCTCCCTGCAATTTCAAGCAGACTGAATTACAACAGATTACTAGACAGCAGATTTTTGGTGGAATAATGCCAGAAGAGGCATCCTGTTGCCAAGACTATTTAAACATGCTGGGAGCCCAGAGAAATTCTGAGATAAATCCTCCTCTTCTCTCTGCTTTTCTCAGAGAAACTAGGTCTTCTCTTAGATAAACACAAATAAGCATAGTAGCTTATACAGGAAGGCAAAAGATAAAAACAACATGGTAAAGAATCACATTTCACCTCAGTTTTACTTCTGTGAACCACAACAGGTTGGTATTTATTCATACAAATGTGGTTCAAAATGGACCATCATTTTCAACAAGGAGTAAATCCTTTGTGCTTTTGTACAGTCAAGACCTTTCACCAACTCCTCCCAAGCTTTATAAGAAGAAAAGTCTGTGCAGGAAGGAATTATGCCACAAAAAAAAGACCTTCACTGCAAGGGCTCTTTCATAAAACCATGTACAATGTGAAGAGATTAAGTTACTGAGTGTAGAAAGAGTCATAGCAAAGGCTTGATGAGGACTCAAGTCCAAAAGCATATCCAAGTATCAAAACATAGTCAAGTAATGCCAAAAATCCCCCCTCCACTCCAAACCTCTGTGACCTACCAGACCAACATAGCTAAAGGACTAGTGGCACATGCCTGCCACCTTTATTTCCCAACTCAAATGGCTGGGTACCCATTTAAAGCTGACTGGCATCAATTCCAGAATTAACAGTTAGCCGTTTCACTGCCACATCTTACAGAATGATAGTAAGTATTATAGCATTTACATAAGCTGAAGGTAAAGTGAAGAGCACACAAACTGAAAGGAGCCTTTTCAAGAGCACCCTTCCCCTGACCGCACAAGGAAGCTGCTGCAGAACTTTTAAAGTACCCCCTCCAACCTAAACCACAGCATGTAATGGTATACACCTCTCTTCCATTCATAGCTGTGCATTTTGCCGATCTTCTGAAAGGAACTACTACTTTAATATGAATTGTATTTAAGTTTTTGAAAGATGCTTTTGACTGAATAAAGATCTTAAAAAACCCAAAGCTACTGTACAATTGTTACCATCATTCCAAAAGCATCTCACTGTATCTCAGTGGTAGGCAAAGCTATTGTAAATGGAACAGACTATAGCATACAAATGCAATAAGGAAATTTCCGTATGAGAGCTAGATTTTTAGCCAGCAAAAAGAGCTATAGGTCTTTGTGTATGGACTAATTTCATCCATTGTACTGACACAAATTATCTTAAAAACCAGGATGATCAAATTACAAATACACACGAATTACAAATACGGCAGAGAAACCTAGAATTTCTTCTGGTGGTGAAATGGATTTTTCACTACTTGAATGAACATAATGAGACACACATTGTGTTTGAATTACATCTAGCAACACAACAAGAAAAACATTCAAGGAATCCAAACGAACTAAATCGTTAACATTCATGATTATTGGTTTGTTAAAAATCCTCTCCACCATGGTATACCACACTGAGCATACTCTGATTGCCAGAGGTCAGACGTCTCCTGAGATGAAGCAAACATGCTTAAATAACCCTTATGCAACCCTGAATCCAGTGAAAGAACTCCTGTGGCTAGCGCAAATCCCAAAATACACAGGGAGGGAAACTGCCTAGGTAAGCAAGTTTAGTAACGGCATGTCTTCCTAGACAGTTTTTTGTTGGCCGAGACTGATTTGTTTTACAACCTACGTCCATTGAAGGGGAAGTGTGAGCGATGAACTGCCGGTCTGTAATCATACCGGCTTATGACTTTCTACACTAAACACCTACACCCGAGGCCTCTGGTACTGCAAGAATCTCCGCATTCACTGAATTTCACATTATGTAAGTAAGGGCTCAAAAAATCACTCCAGGCACAGCCTGCACCAGTCAGTCTGTAAGTAAGGAA
>NW_009633456.1:9689-10428 GCF_000690535.1 Cariama cristata
AGCGTAAGCTTAGAACAGCGTAATTAGCTATGTCAATGGGCTTTCTTTTAAAACAGAAGGTGATCTATTCCACACAAGGTGATGCAGATATTTCAGACTCATTTCCCAATAGCACCCAAAAGTTAACGGGCAGTAACTGTATGGGGTAAATTTGCCCTTCATAGTGACAAACCTTCATTTAGTAGAGTGTCCTCATTTTATTTCTTTGTCTAAGACACTTTGTTTGCTCCTACCCAATGACAGAAAGAAACCTGAATTTACATTTACAGCTAGATAGTGAACTGGATGGTAAAAAGATACTAAAAAAAAAAAATCTAGGGCAAAAATTAAAGACTTCAGTATATTCTGCAACAAAACGCAGTTGAAGCGACACAGGGAAGCTTCCAGTTTAAATTCTTTAACATTTCCAAACAGTAACCACCCTGTCAGAGATCCCTGAAATATAAAAGCAAATCAAGTCAGCAGAACTCGTTTCAAATACAGATGTTTTTCCTGACCTACAAGGAACTCCCCCTAAGTATGTGCTTTCCAGAGCTGTTGTTCACATTTTAGTCGCATTGTTTCCAGTCCTGGTGCTATGTTAAGATATTCCTGCCATGCTTTTTTGTGAACAGGTCTTTAAAAGTAAAATACAAAACTATCTAGCAATACAATATTTTCAACCTCCAGCAAAAGCACTCAATCCTATTTACATACCCAATGGAAAACCTAGAGAGAGGAGTTCAGACGGGGGGGGGGG
>NW_009633456.1:10459-16773 GCF_000690535.1 Cariama cristata
AGGAGTCAAAAAATGTCCAGTTAGTACAGTTATTTTAGTGTCTTTAAGAAAGCCATGCAAGTTTTTTGTATTTCACAAAGGATTTCTACTTCAGGCTAAAAGCAGACAGTGCTTACAGATGTAACAAGCTACCCTTGATGTTACATGTTATTTTACATTTTTTCAGGCAAATATTAATCTAATGTATCAAAATCTGGAAAATAAAGTTTAAGGAAATAAATCATCAAAATATGATCTTATTTAGGGTAAATTTAAAAAGGTCTTGACCTACCGCAATATGGTGTACCTATGAAGCTTGTGAACACATTTTAATGGGAATTTCTCACAATAATATGTTGTTTGTGCATGTAAGGGATTACTTTCATTTGAGTGTTTGGCACTCTCCAAAGAAAACTCGCTATATCAAGCTCTTGTGTCAACTATCCCAGCTGAATGTATCACAGTAGATCAGAATAATTTTTCATTGTGCTAAAATTTTTAATCTACTGTATGAGTTTGGTGGTAAACAAAATAGAAGTTCCACAGCTGTTTCTATTGCCTACTGGCAGTGGATTCTTTCTCCAGTTCATATCTGCAACAATTCCAGTGAAGCTGAGAGTAGGTTTCTACATACATACCCAAAGTTGCATCTTATGTGTTCTAGCTTTCATGGTTTACCCTCAATTGTTATTAATAAATTCCTCTCTAAGGTGATCAAGTTGGGGTTTGTTGCTTGCTTGTTTTTTTAAACAGCTTGAATTATGAGGGAAAGACTTTCACATTTTAGACAGTTTGGAAGTAGTCCAAAATCTCTCATGCTAGATCATCTCATTCAGTTCTGATAATGCAGAATTTCATATCACCTCTCTTTGTATCCTTCTGGCAAAGTATTATTTACTTAAAGCACAGCCAAAGACCATTACAGGTATGTGACTAATGGTAGCAACATTTCCATCCAATCTCAATTATTTCCTGGTGCTTTGCACTGCTCTGCCAGCTGATATTTAAATTAGCGCAACAGGCAGCCTTGGAACCACCTGATTTCCTGTTGCCTTGAAGGTTTGACAAAAAAAAAGAAAGAGAGAAGAGATAATTATTAGAGATAAATGACAACAGCTCTGTGAAAGTGTGATCTGATTGAGGAAATAAGTCAAGCCAGTACCCTTCCTAAACTTGTAATAACTGTACTAGATCTATCTAAACCAAATCTACTACAGCTTTCTCCCCAGTCCATCTCTTCTCCAACACCAGAAACCTGCTATATTTGCTTAAGTGCACTATGAACTCTGAACTACAACTTTCTGACCTTGTAAAATCACTAGGTGCTACATAATCTCCAAATAAATGAGGAGAGATAGGAGATACTTTGTGATTCAGCAAAAACTTAGATTTTGTGAGATTTACATAGCTTTTAGCCAAGTGGATAATTTAACAGAAAGACCAATCAACACGAAAATGTGAAGGGGATGCTGGGGCAGGGACAGGAAATACCAAGAGGGAAGACAAAGATGTGAAACGAGAAAGAAGGGAGGGGAAACACAGACACAGGACACTAAAAACATCTGGAAAAGTGAAAAATTAATGAAATTCTTCTATTTCCAAACCACCAGAGAGCAACCAACTTGTTCATACAGATAATGAACATTTTATTGTCAAAGTTCCAATTCTGGATCAAGATATACTCCACTGGTTGGAGAGATCCCTTAAGTCTCTAACCTTGTGCTCTTGTGATCCTGATCACACTGCCTGTCTAGCACTATGAGTATAAGCATTTTAAAACATGCAGTTACATCGATTTATAATATGTTTTAATTTTAAAGAGTACAATGTATTTCATTCCACTTATAACGCTACTAATCAGCCACCAAAACCAACAGACTTGCACTAGGCATTTAAAAGAATACCCATGTCGAACCAGACTCTCCGTCTTTGAAAAGATTTTTGTACAGAAGAAAATAAGGACCAACAGTAAAGTAGTATCATTGGCCAAGAACTTACAGAGTGACAAGAACACATGGATAAAGTTATTTCTGAAATAGTTTTTGGAGAAAGAACTAATGGGGAAAAGGGAGTTTCTAAATTCAGGAGACCATTTTCTGAATAACTTGGACATTTTGAACTACAACTATGGCAATGTTCTTCACAGGGGTAGTTTAATCTTTCAGAGTGCACCAAGTCATGCAGGACTATAACAAGTGCTATGTGAAGTAATGGAAGGTACAAAATGGGTGATAAGTCTCTTTGCGTAGATGACTGCCAACTTCTGCAGGATTTTATTTTTAGCTTTTCAGTGGCCTAATTGGTTGGTTGAGACACAGAACAAATACAAACTTTTGCGATGTGGTAGATACAGGAGAGAAATCTCGTACTACTCGGAGAGATTAATTTATACAGAAGAATGGCAATTTTGAAGCCACAAAATTTCTGTGTGCTTGTTTAGGAAGGAGGTGATGACTTCTGAGGTTACTGATGAAAAGATAACAAATCACCAAGAAAACTTCCATCATGACTGTAATGACTCTTTAAAAATCAAATAAACTCCATCATGTGCATGTTCTCAGTCTGCCACTAGGAACAACATAACTGGCCTGACATTCACAGAAAAGTGGCCATTTTTTATTAACTGACAAGTGAGATATTTGGGAGGAGGAAGATAAAAAAAGGCTTTTAGTACCAAGTTCAGCCTAATGTTAACTGAAGGTAATGGAAAGACTTGATTCTAGTGGACTCTGCATCTGCCTTCCACTGCAACACTACACTGATAACAAACCCTTAATTTTCTAGGTGACCACATTCAGACCTAGAAGGACAGCCTCATTTCTACAACATAGACCCTGAGAAATCCTGAGTTTGGAGTTAGTCAAATCCTAATCTCCTGACCTGGAGATTTTGACTACCAAATCAAAAGGATTTTAGTTGTGCAGGTTTTTTGTTTTAAGCCAAGAACTAACTAAATGAAAAGTATTACCAAGAAATTAAATGCATAAATATCTACTGGAGAATGTTCCCATTCCCATCTAACAGGAATCACTTACAGAGCACCAGTGGTCCCTGTGCTATCTATGTATTTACGATAGAGGGTATATTGCAGTGAAAGTTTGATAAACTGTATAAAATTATGATAGGAAAATGAAAAAATTTATATAGTATAAGACTCATCAAAACAAACTCAGTAGCAAGACAATGAGGCAACAAAGTTCGGGGAGCTATACAAAATGTCACACAATTTTGATAAGTCAGTTTTTTCCTGTCTGGCCCTCTCCAACAACAACAAATCTAACATCAAAACGGCAGGCCTGTAATGCTAGGTGGTGATGACTTATAAACTCATGTTATCAAGTTCAACTGTCTCCACATACATGCTGAAACTGGATACATGAAACCCAAGTATGCCAGTGAAACAGATTTAGATCATCACATACTGAAGAAATATTAATTAAGATCTACTATCTATAAAAAGTGTTTGCAATTCATCCAAGATAAGAGATGGCACTTGCAGTAAGTAGCTGCTTATAAAAGGCTTCTTACATATGCCACATTAATAGCATTAGTACATTACCCAGTAATGAGCAAGATCAACGTGCTGGAAGTTTTAAAACGTGGCAGTCCTGATAATTTGAGTGGCTTTCCCCTTTTGCTCAGCTTCAGTTGAGGGTGAGTCATAGCAGAGAATTAAGAAAGAAAATATTTGAACTTCAAGGTCTTTCCTTCTGATCGTGACAACCATACTAGCTAGAACTAAAAAATCCTGTCTTGTGGCAAAGTTAACTTTATTAATTTAGACCTCTTCATTTTTTAAGTCATCATTTATCACTGATTTAGTCTTAATTCATAACTTCCAAAAATTGAAAAAATTAAAGAACAAGATTTTGGCTTGGAAGTGGTGTAAGTCACAATTTAGAATTCTCTCTTCACTGTCTTTTTTTTTTTTTTTAACCACAAACAGGAACCCCTTGCCTTGAAGTTTCCCTTTATTTTCCTCAAATGTAGAAGCTGACCTTAACTGTAAAGAGCTATTAAAACCAAACGGGATTCTAAAAGGTACTGATACATCACGACTGAAGAATGAGTTGATCCAAGTTCAAATGTTCTGCACCTATCATTATATTTTCTATTAATGTACAGGAAAACAATCCAAACATCTGATATTGAGATCCTAATTTCACTTGCTAAAATTAAGTACAGGAAAACGTGAGTACTCAAGTGCTGTACTGTTTCCTGTGCTTTGATGGGACACAACGAGGCACCTCTGATCTTGGCCACACGCTGTTTTCAATTAAATCGGACAACATAATTACAATGAATTTATCTTGGTGCAGCAAAAAACCTGAATCCCTCAGAGGCAGATGCAGACTTCAGTATGCTTTATTTATGGATCAATTTGGTATTACATTACAACTGTAATTACTATTAAAACTAAGAATTAATCTAATCTAATTACACAAACTGATTTTGCTTGAAGTGGTATGTTTTCACAAATTAAGAAAGAAGATGACTTAGGCTCCGTGGTTCACACCATCCTAGGCAATTTGGTATTTCACGGAACATACATCATTTGGCCCCAAAGTGCAGACCTTACTTGATTTGACCACCAGCCGTTTCTATACCTACAGCCATTTTCTCTTCAGCAAACGCACCCCAGTCACCTACCATCAGAACTACTTAAAATAGCAGTTCATCAGATTTAACTAATGCTAAATCTGCATGCTGGAACACATGCATTCAAATCTATTTTAAATGCTGCAAATCTCTTTAAATAGAACCTTATTTTTGAAAGAGCCCAGCTGTAATTTGTTTCTACATAAAAGGTTTTATTTTTTACCCTCCATACAGCAAACACTATTAATGTTTCAGTTTCTCTAGAGACTGTATGGATTAGACTAAATGGAAAGTCGCCATGACAACTCCACTATTATTTTAGGTATTAGAAATTCATGCCAAGTTAAACAAAGGGCATGTATGGTCAAGAACAATGGTTTTATAACTGTTCTGACAGCCAACAATAAAACTCAATGCAATTTTAAAAGTTTCAGAACAGAAGAGTTAGGCCTATGCTTAAAAGTAGAATGAAAATTAAAATTAATTACAGTAACAGGAGAGCATCTTTAGTGCTCTATTCTGATGATAACTTTTGACATTTGTTCCCATGAGAAAGAGAAAACAGTCTGATCAGTGTCACTTTTTCAGTGTGCCCAAAACACTGAGCCCCACACCCTACTTCCAGAAATGGTCAGTTAAAAGGCTAAATCACTGGAGAAGAGAGAAAGGGGGCAGATGTTTCCAACTTTTAAGTGCCTCCATCAAAGTCTGAAAGCTGACAGGCCAGAAGATAGCAACCTTCACATCCTTCCTCATTTCAAGTGCTACAGAAAAATCTATACACGTTACACAATGTCAGCTCTGTAAGTCACTTTGTCATTCAAAGAACAATTCAAACATAGATCTTAAATAAAGAGATTTAAAAGCTTAGGTGTAGCTCACAGATCCCCAAAAGTAGTTAGATACCCTACCTGATTACAATTCAATTCCAAGTGACTCAGATGCTTCTGTAAGCGTGGCTCGAAATCTTTATAAAGTCTTTTTCTTGGCATATAGTGCATTTTTGCATAAAGTAAAAGATGTCCCTGCCCATGGCAGGAGGGTTGGACTAGATGATCTTTAAAGGTCCCTTCCAACCCAGACCATTCTATAGGATTTTGTGTATTTTGTAATTTAGAAAGTTCTAAAATATAAGGACAAGTCCAAAATTGCCTGAAGTGTTTAAAAAACCTGAGCTCCTGAGCACAATTGCCTATGTTTTCAGTAAGTAGGTGAAAAAGTTAGGGAACCAAGTGGTCTGATCAGTTAAATTCTGAAAGTCTGAAACTTTGCTCAAATTCTCTTCAGCAGGTCCCAAACCAGGGCATTTTTAACTTAGTGCCTAAACATAAAGACAGTCAGCTTCAGGCTCCTAAAACTGAAAATTGTTTTAAGCTTCTGAGACAATGGTGAACTCTAAAGATGTTCTTTAGAACAGAAACACACTGTACCCAACTATTGTATAAAAACAAACACTTCTGAACAAAAAATAAAAGCATTACTGACTAGCACACTGTATATTTACTGTTATTGAAAAAGGGCACCTACCTTGACTCTGATAATAGACTTACGATGATAAAAGCAGCAAAGTGCTGCAATCAGCATTTGAAAAACACTATAATCCTTCGGCATTTTCAGTTCTGCTGTTTGTGGTTCCTCAAAACTGAGGATAAACAACCACTATTAGCAGTTTTCAGAGGTTTAGCAAGCTCTTTCGTATCACCACTGTCTACCAGAGTTGCTACCCCCCCCCCCCC
>NW_009633456.1:16788-18829 GCF_000690535.1 Cariama cristata
ACTTTGCACAGCTGAAGCTGATACTATCAATTCAGTGGCTGCTGGCACGCTTGCTTCCAGCATGCCATATAGAGAGTGCCAGAATCCTCATGTGATCTGTTTCACTTACCAGTGAAAGCCTAGCTCCTTTATCTTGGTATCCCCTGGCTCAGAGATGTATTTAAGCCACCACCTCAAGGCAAACTTCTCCTCTTGATGAGATACAATACCTGTCTACTTGTGCTGATACAGGCTTAATCAGTTGTTCCAGCTCAATCAAGCAATGTCTCTATCTGCATCATCAATAATATACATATAAAACACATAAAAGGAAAAAAAAGGAAGAGGAAAAGCAATTGATAACTGTTTGATGACTGTTACTCTTCATACTCAAATAAGAATTACATCCTTAGAGCTTAGCTAACCAAGGAAAAGGATAAATTGGTTTATTTTTAACTAGGAAGCTTCTGGCAAGCAGTCCTTGGAAAAAATAGCAAGAAACCAACACTGGCAGCATGGTCAGTATTAGTGGTGCAACCAAGGTACCTTTACTATTTAAAGCTATCAGTGGACAGCTTTAGCTTGGTGATAGTCCCATGGGATTGTGCAAACTGCTAGAGAAAGAAAGAACTGAATTCAAGAACATCTCTGATTTGGCAAAGTAAAAACAAACACTAACACAAAACAAAAAGCAGCAGTTTTATTTATGCCTGTGATTCTATTCTCTTGGACAGCATAGTCCATAGCTTACTGACCAGTAAACCACTCATCAGCAAAGGATCTGTCCTACATACCTCAAGGCCCTCTAAAGAACAAAGGCAAAAAAGGCAGTTAACTTGGCTCATTATAATAGCTGTTAGAGACAAGACCTCACCTCCCAGTTAACAGACCTGGTGAAAGGAAACAAAATGCACTGCATTGAGGGGTATAAGAAAGCCTGTAACACTTAAAAAAAGAAAAACTTTGAAAAGATCAGACATTTATAACTTGGATGGTACCAAGAAGTCCAGAAGTCGCAGATCTTCCAGATCTCAGATTAGGAATAAATTAGTCCCAAAGAGTGGTTAAAAGGAAGAGTTACTTGTCTTTTTCATCAGCAACAAATATATTTCATGATTAGGAGGGCACATATATTAAATGCTTATTGATGTCCTCAGGTATTACTTGCAAGGCACTACTTCTCAACTAATCAGACAGTGCTTCCTTCCCACATTGACTGAACCATGCAAAGTGCCCTCAGTGCCTCCTGCATCAAGCAATGGGACTTGGCACATAAATCAAGCAACAGCACTCAAAGACAAGACACAAAACATGCATTGCTTTTCAAGGCAAGTGGGATGGAGAGCCTAGCCAAAAAGAAAAGGAAACCTCAGTTTTGATAACAAGGAAAAGGAAGTGTGATGTGTAGAGTTCTCTTACTACTTTGACCACCTAAGGTTTGCAGGTATCGAGCACCAAGTTAAGCAGTAAAACTAGAATGTTCATAAAGCTAGTCAGACTACTTGGCCATGTGTAAGAGATGTTATGCTTGTGACTCTTCCGAGAGAAGCAAAACTCTGTGGGAATAAAAGACCAGAGCATTAAATGGTACTGAAAAGTGATTACCCTGGCAAGAAAAAGGATGAAAGATTGGCTCAGAAAAGAAGCTGAAAATAACGACTTTGAAGATGGAGTCCTGCTATAGCTGGGGAGAGGAAATGCCTCTCCAAGTAGTTTATGACAAACTCAAGACAATGAACGAGTAGATAAAGTATTAAGAATGTGAAAGTATCCTCCTTTTCTCTCTACTCTATGCTGCAGCACATTTTAATTTACTTTAAGTTCTTCTTCCACTTTGAGGAAATCTGTAAGATTGCTTTAGCAGGTAGCCAGAGAAGAGAAGATGAAAAGATACCCTGGCAGAACTCCAAACACAGAAGCCTCAACCATAACTTCTTCTCTGGAGTTTTTGGGTACTGTAGAAGGACATGTCATCAAGGCCTGTATTCTTGAAGAATCTTTATCAAGATGTTCTTATAATAACACCCTAATCCAATTTACAGAAGAGACCGGGGGGGGGGGG
>NW_009633456.1:18844-22975 GCF_000690535.1 Cariama cristata
GGGGGGTAGGAATTACAAAAAGGGAAATTAAATTCAAGCATGCATCAAGTCAAGGTATTTCTTTATAATGGTGACAAGAAAGTATTACTATCACTGCACAATGCGCTAAGGTTTCATTTGGAATATCATGAACAGAAACTATCAAGACATGGAACTCAAAACTACAGCAGGTGGCAAGAAGCGCTATTAGGACAACTGATGTATTTTGGCAGCAGAAACCAACTGGTTTAGCAATGCAAAATAAGGTGGGCCACTTTTGTTCTTAAAAGAATTAGAAGCAAGCTCCAAAAAGGAGAGGAGTTATTTATGAGGTAAAAAATTTGTATGACCTAGCAATGAGTAAACCTACACTGGAATTTAGACAAATGCTCTCAATCATTACCAAGAACAAACCCCCCCAATTTTCCAAAAAATTGAGGGTTGGAGTGGCAGTTCAACCTGAAGCATTTTATAAAAAAACACCACCCAAGTCCCCACAGTAGCATGATGTGGTACTAGTGACAATAGAGAGGATGCAGTATCCTTTATGTACTTATGTTTTCCTACTTTGTCATGTTCTAGACTGCAAATCCAACCATTATTGTAGTTCACTAGCTAACACATGCATATTTCCCCAGGCCTCAGTCACTTCACACGTACATTCATGTATTACAGACAGACCTATTAGTTCTGCAACTTCTTATATGACACATTTACCCAGGGATACTTACTGGTATAGTTCTATTGGTCTGGTTTGAATGATATAAATTTCAGTATGGTCCCTTCCTCTGAAACATGTAGTAAAAACACAAGGGAGGCAAAGAATGAAGTTTTTGCAAATCTTCTCAAACCTTTTCAACAAGACCTGGATTCCTCCTCTAGTCTTTTCCCTACTGAGTGCAAAGGGACATAATGGGTGTACCTTCAACAGATTCCCTGGCTCATAGGCATAATCCCTGCCCTCAATGGGAATAGCACAGCTTAATCTGGAAAGTAAATTTGGCCTAATACGTATTCAATGTGGGTGTGCCTATTTTTCATTTGAAATGCTTGTTACTAAGCAGCAGTGAAAAAAGCTTTACATCCACAGCTCAACATGAACAGCAGGGCATTAATTACAAATGGTAATTGCCAGTTCCTTATTTCCTGTCTGTAATGGAGTAAGTAAAGAATCAAAAATTATGTATGCTGTGAGAATGTCAGAAATAATGAACCTTAAAAACGTAATACTGTACAATTTCATACAGCAGCTGCTGACACTTTTTATCAACAGTATAACTGGCATGAGAGAGAGTGCCTTATTTAGATAATGAATCTAATTTTTTTTAAACAAAACTAATGGGATTTTTGTTTTTATTAAAGGTTAACATGACTTCTGCATATATAGTCCAATGAATGGATGACACATTCTTAAGAGTCAGAACCTTTGCATGACACTGTGATACAGGAGTATGAAAATTAAGACTACTGGAAGGAATCTCAAAGAATACATGAGAAACCTCTGGGTGATAGTATGATAGTTCCTGCACTGCTGGCTATCATGGAGCTATTTTCAGCCAGTATGATCACGAACAGCCTTCAGGTTGCTCCAAATTATACTTCATATGTAGATAAGATTTACACTTGTAATTATTGACTCAGAGAAACAAAGGGCAGTTTAGTCACATTTTCACTCTCCTGTCCTGTGACTTTTTGCTGGTACTTTGGGTCTTAGACTCTGCACATGATAAAATAAACTCTCTGTTTCTTCCACCTTAGAAACATCAAATACAATCTTTCTGCTAAGTCAATCTATTGCTGCATTTCTAAAGCTCTCCAGCATCAACAGATCAGCCATCAGCTTCATTTCTTTGTTTTCAAAGATTCTTGCCAAGAGTCTTAAAATATCCAATAATCCCTTCATCTGTTTCTAATGATGGCTGGCTAGAGTGGTTTTGATAACTAAATTTATTAAGAAAGGATTTCTAAGTTCATAGAATTCAAGGCCACGTGAGTTTAAGGACACTTGATCATATATTCTGTGTTGAGTTCCTAATAGTCCATCAAGAAGACAAACTAAGGTGTCTCTGCCAACCCCATCTGTTACTACAAAGCCTCTCTAAAGTTATTTAGAGTGTTTTCATGGTCTCATTCAAATTACACTTACCCAGCACCACATATTGGGACTGTTCCCCTGACACACCTAAACTGTGTCCAGCTCCACTCACAGCACATTGCATATGCAGGAGTTTGAAGCCTTCGCACTGGGTAGTGTGAACCTGCTCTGAGGCATCCTCCTAGGCTGCTTTAATTGTACAGGTTAAATAAGATACAAGGTAGGGATAATTTCTCTAAGGGGATTTGGTTTCTTTTTCTCTCATCACGAAAAAAAAAATTTTTTGGCTTCAAAGTTGTTAGTGGTTTGAGTAAAGCAATCAAACTCCATAAAAATATAAACACTCAAAAACTCACAACCAGTCTGAAGTTATCAAAACAGTCTGCAGATCTACCAAGAAGTTATTTCAAACCAAATACCACTCATGTTCATGGAAGTGCTTATAATTCACACAGGGAGTTATGATTTGTGATGTCATATTACAGAGAAATAATTTCAGGCTAAATTAGATGAGGGAACTGGTGGCTTGCCACTGTGACTTTGTACTACATCAGCAAATAATTTAAGCGTTTAAATCAGCCTAACAATATTCAGTGAAATACATGTAATGCTTTAGATTTCTCTCCACTAAATGAAAGTAAACAATCCAGGCAGAAAGCCAGCTGTAAATGAAAGAAGGCATGGTGTACTGTACAAGGGTCAACAACATAAATCTGATTTGATACAGCACGCAGCCAACCCAGCGCACGCGGCTCACTGTTGCTGGACTAATGACGTCAAGTGGAATACAGTTACATCCCAATTACACAGTGCATATGCACAAACTAACTACGGTCGTGAGTCCCTATGACTATAAAATGGCACCTGTAAGGTTGTAATAAAGTGCAATATGACTAAGATTTGAAAGAAAAAACCCCAAAGAAAATATAAGTATTTAAATCTTCAGATTGAAACATTCGTCATTTCATAAGACCTCTCTATAACTAGTTATTTACTAGTTTATTAGTTCTTTTTAATGTAGGAAAAAGTCAGGAAACAGGGGACAACTAATAAATAATCTGTCCACACAAACAACATCTTCACAATGTCCACTATCGTTTGCTCTCAGTACTTAGTCCCTCAGACATGGTCCATCGCCTCTAACAGAGTTCTGTGGGGAATCCTCCAAATACAGGTAGTACCCAACTGTCTACAGCTGAACACTTCTTAAAGTGTAGAATAAGTGCAAGAAAGGGGATGACAACACTGTCAGAAAGTGTTGCTTACTTTTGTCTGTTCCTAACTCAACTGTCTACAGCCGCATAAAATCCCACCACCCAGCTCATGGCCTACCATTCTGTGTCAATTCTCAATAGAACTGACTCTCTCATGTTCTCTTCCATAACCTCACTTCCTGCAGGCTGTTGTTGGTGCAGCTTCTGATCATAAATCAATAGATACAGCTGCAACTGCAATTACACTTGTTTGCATTGCACGGGTGTGGTAGAGGAAAGGTCAGCATAATTTCTTCCTTCTCTCTATCGCAGTTCCGTGAGGCAAAGTCAGAAATACGCTGCAGTTGTACAGGAATAGTGAGAAACAGAATTTGCATCTATTTAGTTTTCAATGTTGCTTGAATAAATCTCTTTGAAAATCTGACTCATATAAAAACTCAGATTGACAGCTACTAGTGCCCAACCTGCTTATGAGCTTTCTACTAAGTCCTAACTTGCACTTTAAGACATCCAAATACCTTTGAAAAATCTAATCTTTTATAACTAAAATATAGAAACTTTAAAGTCATCTGGCAATAGGCCTGGCTTTCCTACTAGCCATCTTCCTATTAAGAAACCATCAGTAGATTTTATTGATCCTACCAAAAACTAGTATACATATTCCTGAGCTACATCTACTGTCTGCGAACCCACGTACAAACATGAAGCAATTTTGTAATGTCTCACCCATCTTTCCTTCAATTTATTCTATGGATTGGGGGGGTGTGTGGAGAAAATATGAAAAGGCTTGAATTTCCTTTTGTTCAGAATTAGTTCACAACTTACAGCTTATATTTTCTTCTC
>NW_009633456.1:23006-35578 GCF_000690535.1 Cariama cristata
GCCTGCTGACTCAGCTGTCATTAGTCTAACATTAACTGACTTAGCTATCATTAATCTAACGTTAGCTTTGCTGGACAGCATAGAAGAGCACTCTCGCATATAAAAAGAAGTCATTAACACCCTCACTAACTTCACATTTCTGTTATTGAAAGCCTCCCCAGTCCTGACAAAGTAAAGTGTGTTTGCCCAAAATTTACACCAATTCCACATATAATTCAAAGATGAAAAAATTCTGTTACTTCACCAGGGTAAGTGGACATATTTTAAAATCAGCTATTTATCAAAAATTCCTGAATACCCTAAAATTCTTCCCTTTCATACAAAGGGAGATTTTGGATGTGTAGCACTTGAAAATAAAACTCACAAGTCACTTGGGCTCTGTCAGAGCTCAGTTTTTCAAAAGTCTTTACCAGCACATATGAGTTTGAAGAGGCCTCCCTCCCCCACACGTTTTTGTACAGTACACTTTGATGATGCAAAAGCAGCAAGCTCACCTCACCTCATATACCTACCTTTCAACATTTTACTATCAGAAGGATTTGAGGGCATGGAGGCAAAGCACCTCTGGGTATTCTAGATAGCCGACATAACATTATACTCCCTCATTTGTGTAGGTGCTTAGTTCCTAATAGTATCTGACATACAACTGCCTCGGACAAACTTGCTGCTTTGACAACATGCATTAACAGAGGCATCCCAACTGAAATGTACTAATGCTCCTTCTGCTGCCCTCTCCACAGGCCAAACTGTATCTAAACAGTATGTCTCCAAAAAAAGGCAAGATGTACAGACACACGCAATGTACCAGTCTTACTTTATTACCTAGAAACACAGCTCCAAGAGATTAGGAGCTTTACCTCCACAGACTTTTTCGGTAAAAGTACCTGAAACGCTTATTAATAATCTGCCTTCCACAAGCTATATACTCACTCCCCCTTGTGGTTCATATGCTTACATACATTTAAAAATCAACTTCAGTAATGCATTGCTATGAAGGAGTTAAATACAAATATTCGCATGTCCCAATCAGCTTTTGCTATTAGTCCACCTTGAAAATTATGAAAAGGATCCAACGATATCAGTAACTATCATCTTTAACACATAGTTCCTATGGAAAAATACTGAAAGCCCAAAGTAAACAGAAAAATAAGTATTCCACACAAGAAAGACAGCTCAGCAACAGTTAAGAAAAGATCAACCCAAAAGATGGTGGTAGACTGTAGTCAGGTCTCTCCTGTTACTAATAGTTTAAATATCTCACATGAAAAGGAGTAAAATTCTGTGTGGCACTTGTACATTATATATATACACACACACACCCCCCCCATTCATGTATTATATAAAAGTCTACTGTAAGCTGTAAGAACGCCATTTGATGCCATCACACAGACAGAAAGATATCTTTTTCTTCTCTTTGTGTCAATTGACACAAGTACTTGCACATAAATTGAAAATGCAAAGAAAACCAAACTCACTTTACGAGTAGATTAAGCTTTATGCACTTTGCTGCTTAGTCTCCACTCAAATCTTCAGATCCTTTTCATTATGCATGGGGTTGCTCTTACCAAGATAGATAAAATGTTTACTACGGATGAGGTAGAAAAAGTCAGGCATGGCAATGTTGTAATTCAGCACATACCTTTCTTCCACATAGGTACCACTTTTGTGGGAAATGGCATGTTCTTTTCTGGCAAGTGAGGCAATACAGTACCTACTGCAATGCAATGGATTGTGTGCAGGATTACACCTTCGCTTAATGCAGTACAGGAAAGCACTGTTTGTCAGAAATGATCAATCACTTCAACAATCACAGTATCTGACAGAAGATACAATAACTCCGTTTGCAGCAAAAAAGGATCACAAATCAAGGTGAACCAGACAACATCTTAAAAGTAAAACACATCCCTTTTTTCTCCTTCCTTTGAAAAGTGCATGTCACCATTTACTAGTATTTCCTTTCACTGATACTGTCATTTTGACTTGGCGATATTATCAATAGCAATTTATAACTGTCAGCTTTTGAGAGCCACAGGCATTCATGTTTTTGA
Organism: Cariama cristata; assembly: GCF_000690535.1. Taxonomy (NCBI): domain Eukaryota; kingdom Metazoa; phylum Chordata; class Aves; order Cariamiformes; family Cariamidae; genus Cariama; species Cariama cristata. The sequence continues at coordinate 25,055 of NW_009633456.1, forward strand.
AAAAAAAAAATAAAGGTAATTAATTTAAATCCAAGTTTCACAAGATGGTTAGAGACAAAATCAGAAGAATATTTCTTTGTACCTCAAAACCTCTATCCTATGTTTCAGATTCAGACCTTTCCAGCTTATATTTCTCATCTGTGAATAAGGCTTGATAGGAGTTACTGATCATCTAAAAAAGACACTGAAAAGATCAACTGTCTACTGTCACTAGTATTACTACTGCTGCCAAGGAAATTAGTGCAAATTAATTTTATAGACAGTTCTCAACTCAAAGCTCAGTATAATCTCAGTGCATGCAGTAGCTTTTGATGACTCCAGATCAGACATAATTTAAGACTTAATGAGGAAATCTACAAGAAGTAGAATACAGACATTAACAGAGTCAGATTCATGAAAGGGCAGATGCAAGATTAACCCTTAGCATGCAAATAGAGAAAGTGCATGATACTGTGAGAACATTTTAGATTTACCAAAGCATACTCAACATCACAGAACATGCGCCGTAAGCAAAACATCCTACACTCCATTTCAGCGTCAGAAGGGAATGCAAGAGCCACTACTAAAAGACTTCACAGTAAAGGCGAGAATAATTAGAAAGCCACTATCCACTTGACTGAATTCATATGAGGATTATCATTTGCAAAGGAAAAAAAAATAATCCCTCCTCACATTATGCAAAAACCCAAAGAAAACACAATCACCAAAAAACCCTACCCACAACGCCCCCCAGATCTTAGAGCTAATCAGGTCATTCAGGAATTGAGGGCTGGGAAAGATCATAAAGCCCCAAACAGTAAAAGGCTAACCTGGGAATCTCTCTACTAGGAAAACATGAACTAGGACAGTAGACTGAAAAGTCCGTTGTCTTGCAGAGCTGTAGAGTCATACTTCCTGCACATTTACTGCAAACACCAGCAGTGTTTTTATTTTATTCATCACTTTGCACCCAAAAGGACTGCAGAACTGCTGACTCAACCATCTTTTCAGAGACTAGCCTGTTGGTCAAAGAAAATTCAACAGGAGAAAACAGTGAAACTTGGGTCTAAGATTCCATCACTAATTACAGATAACTGCATTTAACAAATAAAGCAAGTTTTCATTAACTCCAAATAAATAGGGAGTATTTATAGCCTCTAGATATCTTGGGAGGCTATGGAATCTCTTTTACTGGAGGTTTTGAACAAATCAGAACATCTATTCTTACAATCTCCGTGACACCCTGACAAAGACATTTCTCAAGTTCCCTCTAGGACCTACTTCTATAACTTCATGGCAGGGAGAGGTGGGGAATCTTCCCCCCCGCCCCCCCATTCTGTCCTCTGGAGAAAAAAAAGCAACCAAATTCCTATAGTCAGGCTATAGACCTTATATTACTGCGAAAGTTACAATGAAATTATTGTGAAAAATGTGATTTTAATAGCCAAGATTTGACTAAAAAAAATAAAAATATACACTTACAGTGTTTGTTCTCCAGCAGAGGGCAGTGTACAACCATCAAGCATCAAACCTGAACGTTTTCACTGGGATACAGCTAAATACACGTATTTAACATCAGATTAGCTCTAACAGGATCTTATCTTTCCGAATTATACAACTTGTATGCAAGAGGCAACTGCTGTGGAGTGATGTTTGTGAAGCTTTGGTCGCTACTAAGTAGAGAAACTTGGGAAAAAAGGTAAATCTCTGACTGAAACATCACCGACACCAACAACGATCTTTGAGTTGGATGACAAATCCGTAATGACAAAAAGAGATGTGTAAAGCCAAAGTCAGCTGTACTGGCATACTCCTTTTCTCCTCAAAAAAATACGTTCCATCTGATAATTCCTCCTTCTGTGATGCTGTTGCCCTCGCTGCAGTTTCTGTGCACAAGTCACAACTTGCATCTCAACGGGCAAGTCTCCACAGAAGAGTGATACACAGCAGCTCACGAACAGGTATACACCGCAGTTGGCAACTTCTCCAGTAGGGTGGGGATTTCTCTAATGTACTTCCATGTCTAAAAAAAGGCTCCTTGCAATGAAATTCAATGTCATCAGGATGAATTCTTTCTCAAACTGTGACTACTTATGCTGAGACAGATTTTTTTTCCTAAACTTTCCCAAACATACATACACACATACAAACTTTGCTTTTGATAGTATTCTTACCACACTATCTTCTCGGCACAGCCATTAGAATGATGAGAGTCAAACACCCACACATATATTTAATTGGCATGCATGATATTATGAATTTGTGCAATTAACTATACAAACTGTGCATCAATAAACCTCATCACCTGATCAAAGTTTCCTGAAGTTGAATTAAACTCACAAAATATTGTCCCATCTTGCAAAGCTACACATTAATTACCAATGCACCAGAATGTCATCAAAATTTTATTTTTAGTTGTGCTCACAAAAGCTGCCATAAATGACAATGATTTCTATGACAGTTTGCTTTCTATCAAAATCAAGGAGGAGTAAAGATAGGGAAAAAATGAACACTATGGGGCTGAGACAAACAAGAATCCTTCAGTAGAACTTCACAAGGGAATAATGCTTTTCTGCAGCTGCAACTTCCTTAGACCAGTGACAGTTTTTTCAAGTCTGAATCTAAATATAAACTTCCCTCATGACCATGCTGAGCAGACAATCAGTCATAACTTTTGTAATTTTTCCACTAAAGGATTAAAATACAACTCCAAAACCTCAGGCCATAATAATACTCATCAACTCATTGCTGATTAAATATTTCTGTAATTATTAGCACTATTTCCACAGGAAATGCTCAAAAGGTTTCCATGGAAGGAAGAGAAAAATCTGTTTTTCTTTCTTTCCACCCTGACACAGCCTTAATGATTACAGCACAGACTTCTATTAAAAGATCCCAAAGTATTTATAGTGAATAGGAATGGGACACAAAGCTATCTTTAGTTCCCATGAATTTGATCAAACGACTCACAAGAAGTTCTCTGACATACTCAAATCTGCCAGCACTTGATCCTTTCTCCCCTGCAGGAGTCTGTTCTGTGGATGTGCAGGCTCAGGGTGTGGGAAGAACCTGCTGAGACTACCAATGGATCTATTATTTGGCTCATAAAACTTGTAAAAATCTCACAGAATGTACAACGTGCTATTGTGTCCGTAAATCTCTTTCATGACTTGGTTAGCAGCCTGACTCAAAGCAGTCTGGCCTGTTTTCACTTCTACCATAAAAGGGGTTTTTGAAAGAGCCATTTAACTGTGACCATGGTTTCAGCAACACTGTGAAGACAAAGGAAGGGCTGAAGCCATATGGACACTTCAGTACTCAGAGTCCAGCAAATCAGTACTTTTTTTTTTTCCTCCTTAGAACTTGCTTTTGCATAATTAGCTCTCTTTATATACTGATGAACTAATATCTCAATATTCAAGATGCAGGAAACCACCATTTGTGAGCTGTAATTTAGATTCAAGTATTAGAAACCATAGTGCATCTATAGAGACCATTCTCTAAAAAAAAAAAATAAATTCACAATCAGTGCTTTCTGTCTTGTACCTTGAACAGAATAAAACAGAAAAAAAAAAAACCACAATTTATTTTGCCTTTCCTCTGTCCAGAGTATTTCTAAATACAAGGAATTATTTTTACTACTTTTAGTCACCAGATCCTAGCAAGGAAAAGTTTGTATAAAAAGCAAATTGATACACTCAGTTTCTAAGTTTACCATCAGTCTCTCTGCCCTATACAGCAATGCCTGCCTGTAGTCACTACTGCCGCAATAAACACTATGCTATGCTTTTACCGTGAAACAGAGCGCACTGAATAAAAAAAAAAACCCCACAACCTGCTACTTTTCCTCAAACGTGAACGAATTCTCCACATTGTATTTACACTAGAGTCCAGTTCTGAAGAGATGTTGATCTCTCCCCAGCAGGAGCACATTCTGAACAAGTATTATCTTTCTTATGGGACTCACAGGACACTCAAGTAGCATGCTTGCATCACTGCAGAAACAGTGCTAATTTGAAACTGTGAAGCTGCAGGATCAGCTCTGTGCCCAGTTTCCCTTTTAAAAATGACTTTTAAAATCTAGCTAGTTTAAAACAAGCTGCTTGTCTTGGAGTTGAAGGAGACTAGGCACACCTGTGCAGCCTGATAAAGTGGATCAGTTATGAGGATGACACATATTCGATCATCCTGGATCTTTCAAAACAGCTGGCTACAACTAGCATGTCAGGGAGCAGCAAGAGTGGGGCCGCTCCCTAAGGGAAGGTGATCTGGGAGCAGAGGGTGGGCAACACGCTCACCAACAAGGCGCAGTCCCACAGCACCAAGATGCAAGCAAGCTGAGCAGGTCTGGGGACACCAACAGGTCCAATCACTGTCCAGTGAGCCCTCAGGCAAGGCAGGGCAACAGGCCAGCTCCAAGGTCCACCCAGGGCATCCCACACAGCACTTCAGGAACAGGACTAGGGGCAAGCACACCTAAGACACAGCTCAGGCAGGGTCTGAAGGCCCTAGTCTGAGCTTAAATGGAGCCCTTGCTCAGTGGGTGTGGGTGGAGGCCCTAAGTGAGGTTGGTCAGGACACTTAAGGCCAATTAATTAGTGCCCTGACATAGTACACTTTGCTCGGGGCTGTAACTTTTGTGTAGAATCACCAGCAGCCAGACTACTCTAATACAATTTTAATTTGCGCCATGTACTACTTTCAAGATAATGCAATTTTTTTACAAGGCAAATTAATTCATAATCTGTCTTCTTTTTACAGTCTGAACAGCAAGGTAAGAGAAACAAGAATGAGTATCAAGACTTTGTGTACAATTAGCTTGTTCTAGTGTTAGTTTCGATGTATGCTTGATACATACACATGCTTAATACTCAAGTTTATATGTGCGTCTCTGCCTAGAGACAATACTAACTGTATTTTCCTGTGCATCAGAAGTATGAATCTGTGTCTTAAAACTATGGTATCCTGAATCAGCAAAACAGGATTCCCAAAAGTGCTCTTGTTGTTTTCTCCCTCTTCTCTTACTATCTTTTCTTCATTCAAAGTGTTTTTGTTTGTTTTTTTTTTTCACCACTTAAGCAACATCTGTGAAAGCCCACCCAACTGGCATGAACCCTGCTTGCTCATACTAAATATGCACACATTGTATGTCAAATAGACTTGTGCAAACGGCAACATTGGTACAAGCATAGTGAGATGCTACAGAAATCTATGCTTTCAGCTTTGTAACTTAAGTTACTGTTCTGCAGTTTATACTTGACTTAACACTGCCATCATAATTTATTCAAGGATCTGGAAAATTTATAAACATTAATATAATAGTTATCATAAGGTAAGTTATAGAAAACAATGAACACATACTTGCTGAAACTTAGGCCAACAAAGGGGGTTTCAAGATCCTGTTGTTACGAATTCAGACACACTGTTTACAGTCATAGTAAACTGATAACAAATTATTGATGAGAGTGCTCCTTCATTTGGCATTAATGATAATTTTTTGTGTAGGAATACATTTCCAGAATCAGTTTTGTTAGTAACCTGGGCCTTTAACGGCCAAAATATTTATTAGAGAGCAATTTCTGCTTATTTTTCAAAGTTGTAGTTTAAGATTTCTTGTCTAGAATTCCTGTTATAACACCATTGAACTAGAGACCAAACTCACAGTTCACTAAAGGTAGGGATACAGACAGGAAAAAATGAAAGAGAAATGAGTAAAGAAGGGTAACCCTTGTATTCTCCCTTATAAGTCTCTCTCCCCCAGGCTTTCCTCCCCAACATCAAAGTTTTAATAACTAAGTTTAGCACCACTGTTATTGACAAGAGTCCAAGACAAGTTTCTACTAGTAAAGTCGGAAAGATCAGAAACCACCTTTATAATATAGAACTTGCTGCAACAAGACAAAACACACTTATTGATGAACTGGCACACGAAACCTCTGCCTTCTACTTCGCCATATTATTAAAACTGTAACAACATACTCTGTACAGCATAGTGCAAGATACACAGTAAATTAAATACAGTAATTAACATGTCCACCACTTTGTTGCCTTTGGCATCCCCTCTTCTACAGTACTCTTCAGAAAGCTCTTGGCCTTCTCTGTCTCTGCTACTTTACCAACTTCAGGCTGGGATTGAGGCCCAGGGACCTTGCAACACTGAGCTAACTGTTTAGAGTGGAATTCCAGCAGCAGTGCTCAGAGTCCTTTGGCAGCCCCTTTTTCCATGGACCTTTGTGTTCTGCTCTTCCCTTTCTCTTCTCCCAAACCCTAATTCCTACCTCTACCCCAACTCTAGGCAGGAAGTCCAGCAGAGAACCCCTCCACACTTTCAAGCAAATTAATTCTCGGCACTTTCCTTTGGCAGTCCTTCTCAACAGTGCATTACATTCTCCTACTTTACTTTCTCGATCAACCTGAACCCTAACCAAAGCACCTCTCCATTTCCCTCAACTACGAACACCCACAGAGGGAATTCTAGCAGCAGAACCCAGCTGACTGGCTCTCTTCAGTCTCTTCCTCACCTGAACTCTAACCTGAAGCAGAAATTTGGATGTCTAAGAAATTCAGGCTGTCCACATGAACAGCTACAGAAATATCCTATGTTAAAGGAGAAGCTGTGTTTATCAGGCACTTTTCAGAAGATCAGAGTCTTCTAAAAGATGGGGAACAATGCCCAACAATTAAAGAAGCCCGCTGTTGAGAGACATGACATAGAAGGCAGATTCTTTCAAGGTTCTGAGAACTAATATTCACTTAAATGAAACATGTTGAAAGGTACTAATTCAGTGGAAATTACAGGACTGTAAGAGACTTCCAGTACAGAATGACATCCCTAAGGCTTCTTCCAAAGTTTCTGTATTACCAATCCAGGACTGATTTTCTAATAAAATTTATGAATGCTCCAGAGTATTTTTTTAATTTACTCTAACAAAATACACATTTATATATTTTTTTCAGCACTCTGATTTCGTACAAAAGGAAACCAGAACTTACAATTTTGGCAGGATTCCAGTTACTTTTTGGACCAGAAGTGAATTTTGAACTGCAATGTTAGTAAGTATATTGCTAAAACCATAAAACTAATTCTGACATTTTTATGATATTTTCAGATGTGCTCCCTTACTTCCCCAGAAATCCATAAGCAAGAAATATGGATTCTTTTAATCTGTTAACAAAGACAAGATCATAGGTAGTCAACATGCAACTGAAAAGAGGCCCCAACATAAAAATACAACCTACCCCCAAAGCACAATGCCCACAAGTATTTCACTGAAGCATGCAGAAAATAATCTGACATATATAATTAGTTTTTCTGTGGTATAAGATAGCCAGAAGCACTATTTAACTACAAGTGACTGGAAATGCTCTGGCACTGCTGGTTGTACACCAAATAAAATATTTTGAGGGTAAGAAATGGTACCTTACCTTAACATATTCCAAAGTAGGATCCAGAATATTCTGATCTCTGTAAGAAAATGGGGCAAGGAGGGAGGAAGAAAGAACACAAAACCAAACAAACAAATGGTGAGTCCAAATGTAATCTCATACTGAAGAGATGCATTCACATAAGCAATAGGCTACTAGGTCATGTTAAAATGTTCGTTAAAAATGGTGTATTATAGCTAGATGGCCTACACTATCTAACTTTTAACAAATATATAAATCACTGATTTCTTCTAGAAGGTCAGGTAGTGGAGCCACCTGTAATTAATTTGGGAAATAAAGTTAATTATAGTTTTAAGCAAAGCAAAAACAATCTTGACATTTCAACAGATGGCTGAAAATACTTCTATACCACCTAAAACATTTGAAATAAATTTAAAAGAGAGCTCTCCCAACAGCTTCTAAATTTATTTCTTAGCTTGTATGTTTTCCCATTTAAGCTACTGCTACTAACAGCATTGAAAGGGCATTGCTAACACAAGAAAACAGAAAGTAAAACATTCACTTTTTATATAAACAAAGCAAAGAATTAATAGATTTGCAATAGTAAAATGTTTTATTTTACATTTGGAAAAATACATATGGTTCTTGCATTCTTTAATTTTAAAAAGTCCTTAAAATTATCATAATTTCAACATTATCAAGTGACTGCCCTGTTTTAAAAAGAAAAGGTGTCTTTGCAGGTTTTCTATACATACAGATGGCAAAGGGCACAGAAGCCTAAGTGAAGAGCCCTGTGATCAGTTAAAACTCTTTCCATAAATAGAAATACAAATAAACATATATTTTCAAAGGTTTTTGTATATTTCTTTTTGTTTGAGAACTAGCAGGTTAACAGTTTGAAGTACACGATGGGTTGCTTTCTGCAGAACCTGGGATGACATATATGGTGCTGCCTTAAATACAAACATGTCACAGGCACAATGAAAACCTTGCAAACTTACGGAGGGATCAGGAGGTTGTTACAGCAATCAAGTTTGCCACACGGACAACATATGCCCCATAAATTTAGAGTCAGAATCCTGTTTGGTGGAAGCTGTTATGATGATGTAACACTGGAAAAGTATTAAGCAGCTTCAGATACGTAGAAATTGGGTTACACTGGAATCAACCAACCCAGAATACAGCCTCTAAATTCCCTGTGTTGTTTTGAATGTAACTTTATATCACCTGAAATGAAGTTATTTTATACTCAGCTTTTAGTCTGGTTCCCTAACAGCTTTTAATCCAAAATACTTATACAGAGGCAAAACAGAGCCCTCCCACTTCTTAGCCCTGCCCATAAGCGATGGTGCTCAGCTGTTCAGGCTGTATCATGGATTACTGTTTCACATTAGCCCAATATTTATCAAGGGTCAAGATCAATTCCCATATCAGTTTAAAAAAATAACAATAACAACGCTGCCAAATTCAATGAAAATAGGATTTGGAACATTTGAAACTTTTTCCTAGCCAATATACAAAGAAGGGGCAGCTTGGTAGCTGCACATGAAATATGTACAAGCATCCCAGAAAAAACAGGAGTGAAGCACAAGTGAAAAAGAAAATGGATGTTTCTAAACAGAAAAAAGTTTTCTTTCTCAGCACTTTGCAATTTGACTGGGAAAAAAAAATCCCATTCTTAATCAGTTCAGCAAAGTCATTAAGCATGGCTGCACTTTTCTCATATTCAAATGATCTGTGAGAAGCCGTGCCAGTACCAAATGCTCCCAGATAACTTTGCAGTTTAGTTCTTCACTTGCCTGTGGAATCTTTGAGGGCAGAGGGACTACCAGCACTGCATATGCAACACCCTCCAAATAAGCAAAACTGAGCAGTAAGGCTAACAACTACTTTGCTTGCTTACTTCAGCAGTGAGCACGTTTTGTTATGGTCCGCGTTTGCAAACTCCACTCCTGCAGACTAGCCTCGCTACAGACTCCACTGTTCCCACTATTAGGTACAAACCAAAAGATCTTTAGGACAGATTAAGCCAAAGCAAAACAAGAGAGGTAGAAAAGCTTTAAGACAAAACAGTCTATTTACTGCTATATAAAGTAGGAAAACCAAAAAGAGAGGAAAAGAAGTGACCTACATTTCCTTCACCATCCACGTGACAAAAGTGCTTTGAAAATTTTGGCTTTCAGAAATGGATGGTGTAACAAACGTCTTCATAAGTACTATAAAATTTAAGCTGGTAGGCTGTTCCACAACAAAACGTAGGAAACTCTGTAATTCACCACAAGCACAGGTTATACATAATGATGTTTCTGTTATAGCCCTATTCACCTCAGATACTTTTCTCCTACCAGATCTACCCCTCTCTCTCCCCATCTTCCCTTGTTGTCTAAGTCTTCATCTTTGTGCAAATTTTTTGGAGTTATTTTCCAGGAACGGTAACTTTCATTGATGTGCAGTAACTAATAGTAAAGATTGACTACTGCATGTTCCTGTCATTCAATTCCACCATAACACTGCCACATTGTACGCAGAAAAACAGATTAAGCAGTTAGGCCAAATAACTAGGAACTAACCAAATAACTAGATCACAAACCCGATTTCTGAATCCCAGCTCTCCGTTAGCAACAATGATGTGGTCCTTTATGCCATATGCTCCCAGAGAAGGAAACCTACAAAATCAGGAAACTAAGAAAAATATAAAGCATTTCTTTTCCTTTCCATTTTCCCTCTCGAGGAATCTTAATAAAAATGGTGAACCCACATTCTCACTTCTTGTGTTAAATGATCTACAGAAAAAATACTTTCCGATAACTACCAGATCAGATGAAAGGACTTTAGGTCCTGCACCTGGGTCAGAGCAACCCCCGGCATCAGTACAGGCTGGGGGATGATGTGATTGAGAGCAGCCCTGTGGAGAAGGACTTAGGGGTGCTGGTGGATGACAGGCTAGACATGAGTCAGCAATGTGCACTCACAGCTCAGAAGGCCAACCGCATCCTGGGCTGCATCAAGAGAAGTGTGGCCAGCAGGTCGAGGGAGGTAATTCTGCCCCTCTACTCCACTCTGGTGAGACCCCACCTGGAGTACTGCATCCAGCTCTGGAGCCCTCAGCATAGGAAAGATACGGACCTGGTGGAGAGGGTCCAGAGGAGGGCAACGAAA